>NW_027311978.1:85000-144378 GCF_040954645.1 Diabrotica undecimpunctata | reverse complement strand
AACGGACACACACACACATACACACACACTCTCACACGCACACACACGCACATACGCACACACATATACACTCTTCACCACTCGACTCCTACCCATTAGTCGCCTCTTACGACAGGCAGGGCCTTCTTGCCACGGCCGTGTTCTTATCTCTGCGAGCCGACTGGACACACACACACACTCACACACGCACACACACGCACACACGCACTTACACACATACACTCTACACCTCTCGACTCCTACGCATTAGTCGCCGCTTACGACAGGCAGGGCCTTCTTGGCACGGACGTGTCCTTATCACTGCGAGCCGACCGGACACACACACTCACACACGCACACACACACGCACACACGCACACACACACGTACACTCTTCACCTCTCGACTCCTACCCATTAGTTGCCTCTTACGACAGGCATGGCCTTCTTGCCTCGGCCGTATTCTAATCTCTGCGAGCCGAATGGACACGCATACATACACACACACACACACACTTACACACGCACAAACACACACACACCCACACACGCACACACACACAAACACACACATACACTCTTCACCTCTCGACTCCTACCAATTAGTCGCCACTTACGACAGGCAGGGCCTTCTTGCCTCGGCCGTATTCTTATCTCTGCAAGCCGAACGGACACATACACACTTACACACACAAGCACGCACACACGCACACACACGCACACACACAAAAACACTTTTCACCTCTCGACTCCTACCAATTAGTCGCCACTTACGACAGGCAGGGCATTCTTGCCTCGGCCGTATTCTTATCTCTGCAAGCTGAATGGACATAAACACACTCACACACACACGCACGCACACACGCACACACACGCACACACACACACAAATACATTCTTCACCTCTCGACTCCTACCCATTAGTCGCCTCTTACGACAGGCATTGCCTTGTTGCCTCGGCCGTATTCTAATCTCTGCGAGCCGAATGGACACACACAAACATACACACACACACTTACACACGCACAAACATACACACACCCACACACGCACACACTCACGTACTCTCTTCACCTCTCGACTCCTACCCATTAGTCGCCTCTTACGACAGGCAGGGACTTCTTGCCACGGCCGTGTTCTTATCTCTGCAAGCCGAACGGACACACACACACACACGCACACACAAATACACGCACACAGGCACACACGCACACACGCACACGTTCACGCACACGCACACACTCTCCACCTCTCGACTAATATCCATTAGTCGCCTCTTAAGACAGGCAGGGCGTTCTTGCCTCGGCCGTATTCTTATCTCCGCAAGCCAAACGGACACACACACACACATACACACACATACTCACACACGCACAAACACACGCACATACACAAAGACACATACACTCTTCACCTCTCGACTCCTATTCATTAGTCGCCTCTTACGACAGGCAGGAACTTCTTGCCACGGCCGTGTTCTTATCTCTGCGAGCCGAACGGACACACACACATACACACACACGCACACACATACGCACACACGCACCCACACACATACTCTCTTCACCTCTCGACTCCTACTTATTAGTCGCCCACTCTTCACATCTCGACTCCTACCCATTAGTCGCCCCGTACGATTTGCATCGCCTTCTTGCCACGGCTGTTTTCTTATCTCTGCGAGCCGAAGGGACACACACACATACATACACACACACTCACAAACACACACACACACACACGCACGCCCACACGCACACACACATACATTCTTCACCTCTCGACTCCTACCTATTAGTCGCCTCTTACGATAGGCAGGGCCTTCTTGCCTTGGCCGTGTTCTTATCACTGCAAGCCGAACGGACACACACTCATACACACACACTCACACACGCACAAACACACACACACGCACACACGCACACACATACACTCTTCACCTCTCGACTCCTACCTTTTAGTCGCCTCTTACGATAAGCAGGGCCTTCTTGCCGCGGTCGTGTTCTCATCTCTGCAAGCCAAACTAACACACACACATACTCACACACGCACACACACACACACACGCACACACGCACACACACATACACTCTTCACCTCTCGACTCCTACTTATTAGTCGACCCTTACAAGAGGCAGGGCCTTCTGGCCTCGGCCGTATTCTTATCTCTGCAAGCCAAACGGACACACACACACACATACACACACACTCACACACGCCCACACACGCACACACGCACACACACACACACATACACTCTTCACCTCTCGACTCCTACCCATTATTCTCCTCTTACGACAGGCAGGGACTTCTTGCCACGGCTGTGTTCTTATCTCTGCAAGCCAAACGGACACACACACATACTCACACACGCACACACACACACACACGCACACACGCACACACACACATACACTCTTCACCTCTCGACCCCTACCCATTAGTCGCCTCTTACGACAGGCAGGGCCTTCCTGCCACGGCCATGTTCTTATCTCTGCGAGCCGACCGGACACACACACACGCACACACACACATACACTCTTCACCTCTCGACTCCTACCTATTAGTCGCCCCTTACAACTGGCAGGGTCTTCTTGCCTTGGCCGTATTCTTACCTCTGCAAGCCAGACGGACACACACACACATACACACACACTCACACACGCACACACACACGCACACACGCACACACACACATACACTCTTCACCTCTCGACCCCTACCCATTAGTCGCCTCTTACGACAGGCAGGGCCTTTCTGCCACGGCCATGTTCTTATCTCTGCGAGCCGACCGGACACACACACACTCACACACACACATACAAGAACAAACACAGACACGCACGCACACACGCGCACACACACATATACACTCTTCACCTCTCGACTCCTACCCATTATTCTTCTATTTCGAAAGGCATGGCCTTCTCGCCTCGGCCGTATTCTAATCTCTGCGAGCCGAATGGACACGCATACATACACACACACACACACACTTACACACGCACAAACACACACACACCCACGCACGCACACACACACACACACACACATACACTCTTCACCTCTCGACTCCTACCAATTAGTCGCAACTTACGACAGGCAGGGCCTTCTTGCCTCAGCCGTATTCTTATCTCTGCAAGTCGAACGGACACATACACACTCACACACACAAGCACGCACACACGCACACACTCGCACACACACAAAAACACTTTTCACCTCTCGACTCCTACCAATTAGTCGCCACTTACGACAGGCAGGGCATTCTTGCCTCGGCCGTATTCTTATCTCTGCAAGCCGAACGGACATATACACACTCACACACAAACGCACGCACACACGCACACACACGCACACACACACACAAATACATTCTTCACCTCTCGACTCCTACCCATTAGTCGCCTCTTACGACAGGCATTGCCTTGTTGCCTCGGCCGTATTCTAATCTCTGCGAGCCGAATGGACACACACAAACATACACACACACACTTACACACGCACAAACCCACACACACCCACACACGCACACACTCACGTACTCTCTTCACCTCTCGACTCCTACCCATTAGTCGCCTCTTACGACAGGCAGGGACTTCTTGCCACGGCCGTGTTCTTATCTCTGCAAGCCGAACGGACACACACACACACGCACACACAAACACACGCACACAGGCACACACGCACACACGCACACACGCACACGCACACATTCTCCACCTCTCGATTCCTATCCATTAGTCGCCTCTTAAGACAGGCAGGGCCTTCTTGCCACGGACGTATTTTTATCTCTGCGAGCCGAAAGGACACACACACACACACTCACACACAAACACACGCACACAGGCACACACGCGCACACGTACACGCACACGCACACACTCTCCACCTCTCGACTAATATCCATTAGTCGCCTCTCAAGACAGGCAGGGCGTTCTTGCCTCGGCCGTATTCTTATCTCTGCAAGCCAAACGGACACACACACACACACATACAGACACACATACTCACACATGCACAAACACACGCACACACACAAAGACACATACACTCTTCACCTCTCGACTCCTATTCATTAGTCGCCTCTTACGACAGGCAGGGACTTCTTGCCACGGCCATGTTCTTATCTCTGCGAGCCGACCGGACACACACACACACTCACACACACACATACAAGAACAAACACAGACACGCACGAATACACGCGCACACACACATATACACTCTTCACCTCTCGACTCCTACCCATTATTCTTCTATTTCGAAAGGCAGGGACTTCTTGCCACGGCCATGTTCTTATCTCTGCGAGCCGACCGGACACACACACTCACACACACACATACAAGAACAAACACAGACACGCACGAATACACGCGCACACACACATATACACTCTTCACCTCTCGACTCCTACCCATTATTCTTCTATTTCGAAAGGCAGGGACTTCTTGCCACGGCCATGTTCTTATCTCTGCGAGCCGACCGGACACACACACTCACACACACACATACAAGAACACACACACAAGCACGCACACACGCACACACTCGCACACACACAAAAACACTTTTCACCTCTCGACTCCTACCAATTAGTCGCCACTTACGACAGGCAGGGCATTCTTGCCTCGGCCGTATTCTTATCTCTGCAAGCCGAACGGACATATACACACTCACACACAAACGCACGCACACACGCACACACACGCACACACACACACAAATACATTCTTCACCTCTCGACTCCTACCCATTAGTCGCCTCTTACGACAGGCATTGCCTTGTTGCCTCGGCCGTATTCTAATCTCTGCGAGCCGAATGGACACACACAAACATACACACACACACTTACACACGCACAAACCCACACACACCCACACACGCACACACTCACGTACTCTCTTCACCTCTCGACTCCTACCCATTAGTCGCCTCTTACGACAGGCAGGGACTTCTTGCCACGGCCGTGTTCTTATCTCTGCAAGCCGAACGGACACACACACACACACTCACACACAAACACACGCACACAGGCACACACGCGCACACGTACACGCACACGCACACACTCTCCACCTCTCGACTAATATCCATTAGTCGCCTCTCAAGACAGGCAGGGCGTTCTTGCCTCGGCCGTATTCTTATCTCTGCGAGCCGAACGGACACACACACATACTTACACACGCACACACACACGCACACACGTACACACACACATACACTCTTCACCTCTCGACCCCTACCCATTAGTCGCCTCTTACGACAGGCAGGGCCTTCCTGCCACGGCCATGTTCTTATCTCTGCGAGCCGACCGGACACACACACACACTCACACACACACATACAAGAACAAACACAGACACGCACGAATACACGCGCACACACACATATACACTCTTCACCTCTCGACTCCTACCCATTATTCTTCTATTTCGAAAGGCAGGGACTTCTTGCCACGGCCATGTTCTTATCTCTGCGAGCCGACCGGACACACACACTCACACACACACATACAAGAACACACACACACGCACGCACACACGCGCACACACACATATACACTCTTCACCTTTCGACTCCTATCCATTAGTCGCCTCTTAAGACAGGCATGGCCTTCTTGCCTCGGCCGTATTCTAATCTCTGCGAGCCAAACGGACACACACACACTGACACACACACGTTCACACACACGCACACACACACATACACTTTTCACTTCGAACTGACCACGGAAGATAGAGAAAGGTGCTTACTGTTGACAAAGGCGCAGATAGCGTGCTCACCAACGGCTATAAGAAACATGGATACCCAACCAATCTGCATACTAGAAGAAATTTATGAGCGATCTAAGAATAGCACATGTCCAGTGGTAGCCAGGACATTACAGACAGCTCAATGGAGTAAGATGGGTACTCCCAACCTCTGGCTAGTTATCACGCCAGTCACGATACACATATCCATTATTTGCGATGGAAATCGGAGCGAAAGAGTACTGGAACGAGTCACATCCCTGAAGCTTTCACCCAAATGTATCGCCCAAACGAAAAATATTACATTACTCCCCACTAGCAGTGGGGTGGACAGAGCAGTGACGAGTTACCTGAAGTCGCCAATCACTCCCGTGGCCCAACTGGTGGCGAGGACACCCCGCAAGTTTAACACGCCTCTAAACACCTACCTTGACATACCAGGAGGAGAGCTACGTCAAGTGTTACTTGAGGAGGAGAGTCTGGAACAAGAAATGACGCATACGCAGTGGCGATCGATTCACGAATCTAATTGGCATTATTTTGTGGCCACCGGGATCATTACTATAATGGTAATAATTGGGATACTCACGTTATGGAAGTACCGTCCTGTTGCACGACTATGTCGTTCAGGGAATCCACAAACTCAGACTAACGAACAGGAAGTACCTGTAGTAGTTAGTAATCGGCACAACAATGTACGGTCGACTTCCCAAGTTGACATCCCACTTTCCACATTTTCATCCAATTGCCCTAATTTTAATCTAGAGATAGAGTCGGACATTGATAGCTAGGGTACGGTTGGAAGATTATTGATTATTCTTAAACTATTTATAATTTATCATGTTTGAATTTTACTATGTTATGTAATACTTATATGTAAACTTTGAGTATTGACACTTGGGCCAGATTGCCCGATTCCGCAGTATGCCCAATATCAAATCTTCAGAATTCATATCCGAAATTGGACAGTATAATTTTATCACCCAGTAGACCGAATGAATCTATTTGTTATTAAATACACACACGTAGTTAATTAGGTTACATACACATTTAGTCAATTATAAATAATAATTTGGACATCAGTCAAAAGTACTGACAAAGTTAAACAATTTACATAAATTAAATACACATATCACGCTAGGTACGCGAAAAATATTGACCCAAATAGAATTTATATAAAACTAATATCTCTTGACTAGAGAAGCATTCAATCAATATTCACTCAACGAACATATAGTCTTCAACGATCAACTTCATCAGTCTCTACTCAAAGTAATCCCGGGTCTACACCCATAGTGTACGTCTCAACAATAAACTCTGCTACTATTATTTGGTGTTTCCATTACAACAGAACGAACATCTTCACTGAGCCAACGAAGGGAATTTGTTCACACGCCCACACGCACACACACATACATTCTTCACCTCTCGACTCCTACCTATTAGTCGCCTCTTACGATAGGCAGGGCCTTCTTGCCTTGGCCGTGTTCTTATCACTGCAAGCCGAACGGACACACACACATACTCACACACGCACACACACACGCACACACGCACACACACATACACTTTTCACCTCTCGACTCCTACTTATTAGTCGCCCACTCTTCGTCTCTCGACTCCTATCCATTAGTCGCCCCGTACGATTTGCATCGCTTTCTTGCCACGGCTGTTTTCTTATCTCTGCGAGCCGAAGGGACACACACACATACATACACACACACTCACAAACACACACACACGCACGCACACACGCACACACACAAACACTCACACACACACAAACACGCCCACACGCACACACACATACATTCTTCACCTCTCGACTCCTACCTATTAGTCGCCTCTTACGATAGGCAGGGCCTTCTTGCCTCGGTCGTGTTTTTATCTCTGCAAGCCGAACTAACACACACACATACTCACACACGCACACACACACGCACACACGCACACACACATACACTTTTCACCTCTCGACTCCTACATATTAGTCGCCCACTCTTCGCCTCTCGACTCCTATCCATTAGTCGCCCCGTACGATTTGCATCGCTTTCTTGCCACGGCTGTTTTCTTATCTCTGCGAGCCGAAGGGACACACACACATACATACACACACACTCACAAACACACACACACGCACGCACATACGCACACACACATACACTCACACACACACAAACACGCCCACACGCACACACACATACATTCTTCACCTCTCGACTCCTACCTATTAGTCGCCTCTTACGATAGGCAGGGACTTCTTGCCACGGCCGTGTTCTTATCTCTGCAAGCCGAACGGACACACACACATACTCACACACGCACACACACACACACACACGCACACACACATACACTCTTCACCTCTCGACTCCTACCTATTAGTCGCCCCTTACAACTGGCAGGGTATTCTTCTATTCTTGCCTTGGCCGGGTCTTCTTGCCTTGGCCGTATTCTTACCTCTGCAAGCCAGACGGACACACACACATACACACACACTCACACACGCACACACACGCACACACGCACACACACACATACACTCTTCACCTCTCGACCCCTACCCATTAGTCGCCTCTTACGACAGGCAGGGCCTTCCTGCCACGGCCATGTTCTTATCTCTGCGAGCCGACCGGACACACACACTCACACACACACATACAAGAACACACACACACACGCACGCACACACGCGCACACACACATATGAACTCTCCACCTTTTGACTCCTATCCATTAGTCGCCTCTTAAGACAGGCATGACCTTCTTGCCACGGACGTATTCTTATCTCTGCATGCCGAACGGACACACACACATACTCACACACGCACTCACACACGCACACACGTACACACACACATACACTCTTCACCTCTCGACTCCTACCCATTAGTCGCCTCTAACGACAGGCAGGGCCTTCTTGCCACGGCCGTGTTCTCATTTCAGCGAGCCGACCGGACACACACAAACACGCCCACACGCACACACACATACATTCTTCACCTCTCGACTCCTACCTATTAGTCGCCTCTTACGATAGGCAGGGACTCCTTGCCACGGCCGTGTTCTTATCTCTGCAAGCCGAACGGACATACACACATACTCACACACGCACACACACACGCACACACGCACACACACATACACTCTTCACCTCTCGACTCCTACCTATTAGTCGCCCCTTCCAACTGGCAGGGTCTTCTTGCCTTGGCCGTATTCTTACCTCTGCAAGCCAGACGGACACACACACATACACACACAATCACACACGCACACACACGCACACACGCACACACACACATACACTCTTCACCTCTCGACTCCTACCCATTAGTCGCCTCTTAAGACAGGCAGAGCCTTCTTGCAACGAACGCATTCTTATCTCTGCGAGCCGAAAGGACACGCACACACACTCACACACAAACACACACACGCAAGCACACATACACTATTCACCTCTCGACTTCTACCCATTATTCTCCTTTTACGACAGGCAGGGACTTCTTGCCACGGCCATGTTCTTATCTCTGCAAGCCAAACGGACACACACACATACTCACACACGCACACACACACGCACTCACGCACACACACACATACACTCTTCACCTCTCGACTCCTACCTATTAGTCGCCCCTTACAACTGGCAGGGTCTTCTTGCCTTGGCCGTATTCTTACCTCTGCAAGCCAGACGGACACACACACATACACACACACTCACACACGCACACACACACGCACACACGCACACACACACATACACTCTTCACCTCTCGACCCCTACCCATTAGTCGCCTCTTACGACAGGCAGGGCCTTCCTGCCACGGCCATGTTCTTATCTCTGCGAGCCGACCGGACACACACACACTCACACACACACATACAAGAACAAACACAGACACGCACGCACACACGCGCACACACACATATACACTCTTCACCTCTCGACTTCTGCCCATTATTCTTCTATTTCGAAAGGCAGGGACTTCTTGCCACGGCCATGTTCTTATCTCTGCGAGCCGACCGGACACACACACTCACACACACACATACAAGAACACACACACACGCACGCACACACGCGCACACACACATATACACTCTCCACCTTTCGACTCCTATCCATTAGTCGCCTCTTAAGACAGGCATGGCCTTCTTGCCTCGGCCGTATTCTAATCTTTGCGAGCCAAACGGACACACACACACTGACACACACACACGTTCACACACACGCACACACACACATACACTTTTCACCTCTCGACTCCTACCCATTATTCTCCTATTACGACAGGCAGGGACTTCTTGCCACGGCCGTGTTCTTATCTCTGCAAGCCGAACGGACACACACATACTCACACACGCACACACACACGCACACACGTACACACACACATACACTCTTCACCTCTCGACTCCTACCCATTAGTCGCCTCTTACGACAGGCAGGGCCTTCTTGCCACAGCCGTGTTCTCATTTCAGCGAGCTGACCGGACACACACACACACGCACACACAAACACACGCACACAGGCACAAACGCACACACGCAAACGCACACGCACACGCACACACTCTCCACCTCTCGAGTCCTATCCATTAGTCGCCTCTTAAGACAGGCAGAGCCTTCTTGCAACGAACGCATTCTTATCTCTGCGAGCCGAAAGGACACACACACACACTCACACACAAACACACACACGCAAGCACACATACACTATTCACCTCTCGACTTCTGCCCATTATTCTCCTCTTACGACAGGCAGGGACTTCTTGCCACGGCCGTGTTCTTATCTCTGCAAGCCGAACGGACACACACACACGCACACACAAACACACACACACACGCACACACGCACACACACGCACCCATGCACACGCACACGCAGACACTCTCCACCTCTCGACTCCTATCCATTAGCCGCCTCTTAAGACAGGTAGGGCCTTCTTGCCACGGCCGTAATCTTATCTCTGCGAGCCGAGCGGACAAACACACACACTCACACACACACACATACACTCTTCACCTCTCGACCCCTACCTTTTAGTCGCCTCTTACGAGAGGCAGGGCCTTCTTGCCCCGGCCGTATTCATATCTCTGCAAGCCGAACGGACACACACACTCATACACACACACTCACACACGCACAAACACACATACACGCACACACGCACACACACATACACTCTTCACCTCTCGACTCCTACCTATTAGTCGCCTCTTACGATAGGCAGGGCCTTCTTGCCTCGGTTGTGCTCTTATCTCTGCAAGCCGAACTAACAAACACACATACTCACACACGCACACACGCACACACGCATACACACATACACTCTTCACCTCTCGACTCCTACTTATTAGTCGCCCCTTACAAGAGGCAGGGCCTTCTTGCCTCGGCCGTATTCTTATCTCTGCAAGCCAAACAGACACAAACATATACACACACACACACGCACATACACGCACACACGCACACACACACACATACACTCTTCACCTCTCGACTCCTACCCATTAGTTGCCTCTTAACGTCAGGCAGTGCCTTCTTGCCACGGCCGTGTTCTCATCTCTGCGAGCCGACCGGACACACACACACACACACACTGACACACACACATACACACACACACTCACACACGCACGCACACACGCACACACACATACACTCTTCACCTCTCGACTCCTACCCATTATTCTCCTCTTACGACAGGCAGGGACTTCTTGCCACGGCCGTGTTTTTATCTCTGCAAGACGAACGGACACACACACATACTTACACACGCACACACGCACACGCACACGCACACACTCTCCACCTCTCGACTCCTACCTATTAGTCGCCTCTTACGACAGGCAGGGCCTTCTTGCCTCGGCCGTATTCTTATCTCTGCAAGCCAAACAGACACACACACACATACACACACACTTACACACGCACACACACACACACGCACGCACACACGCACACACACATACACTCACACACACACAAACACGCCCACACGCACACACACATACATTCTTCACCTCTCGACTCCTACCTATTAGTCGCCTCTTACGATAGGCAGGCACACACACACGCACACACAAACACACGCACACAGGCACACACGCACACACGCACACACGCACACGCACACATTCTCCACCTCTCGATTCCTATCCATTAGTCGCCTCTTAAGACAGGCAGGGCCTTCTTGCCACGGACGTATTCTTATCTCTGCGAGCCGAAAGGACACACACACACACACGCACACACAAACACACGCACACAGGCACACACGCACACACGCACACGTACACGCACACGCACACACTCTCCACCTCTCGACTAATATCCATTAGTCGCCTCTTAAGACAGGCAGGGCGTTCTTGCCTCGGCCGTATTCTTATCTCTGCAAGCCAAACGGACACACACACACACATACACACACACATACTCACACACGCACAAACACACACACAAAGACACATACACTCTTCACCTCTCGACTCCTATTCATTAGTCGCCTCTTACGACAGGCAGGGACTTCTTGCCACGGCCGTGTTCTTATCTCTGCGAGCCGAACGGACACACACACATACACACACACATACACACACACGCACACACACACGCACACACGCACCCACACACATACCCTCTTCACCTCTCGACTCCTACTTATTAGTCGCCCACTCTTCACATCTCGACTCCTACCCATTAGTCGCCCCGTACGATTTGCATCGCCTTCTTGCCACGGCTGTTTTCTTATCTCTGCGAGCCGAAGGGACACACACACATACATACACACACACTCACAAACACACACACACACACGCACGCACACACGCACACACACATACACTCACACACACACAAACACGCCCACACGCACACACACATACATTCTTCACCTCTCGACTCCTACCTATTAGTCGCCTCTTACGATAGGCAGGGCCTTCTTGCCTTGGCCGTGTTCTTATCACTGCAAGCCGAACGGACACACACACATACTCACACACGCACACACACACGCACACACGCACACACACATACACTTTTCACCTCTCGACTCCTACTTATTAGTCGCCCACTCTTCGCCTCTCGACTCCTATCCATTAGTCGCCCCGTACGATTTGCATCGCTTTCTTGCCACGGCTGTTTTCTTATCTCTGCGAGCCGAAGGGAGACACACACATACATACACACACACTCACAAACACACACACACACGCACGCACACACGCACACACACATACACTCACACACACACAAACACGCCCACACGCACACACACATACATTCTTCACCTCTCGACTCCTACCTATTAGTCGCCTCTTACGATAGGCAGGGCCTTCTTGCCTCGGTCGTGTTTTTATCTCTGCAAGCCGAACTAACACACACACATACTCACACCCGCACACACACACGCACACACGCACACACACATACACTTTTAACCTCTCGACTCCTACTTATTAGTCTCCCACTCTTCGCCTCTCGACTCCTATCCATTAGTCGCCCCGTACGATTTGCATCGCTTTCTTGCCACGGCTGTTTTCTTATCTCTGCGAGCCGAAGGGACACACACATACATACACACACACTCACAAACACACACACACACGCACGCACACACGCACACACACATACACTCACACACACACAAACACGCCCACACGCACACACACATACATTCTTCACCTCTCGACTCCTACCTATTAGTCGCCCCTTACAACTGGCAGGGTCTTCTTGCCTTGGCCGTATTCTTACCTCTGCAAGCCAGACGGACACACACACATACACACACACTCACACACGCACACACACGCACACACGCACACACACACATACACTCTTCACCTCTCGACCCCTACCCATTATTCGCCTCTTACGACAGGCAGGGCCTTCCTGCCACGGCCATGTTCTTATCTCTGCGAGCCGACCGGACACACACACTCACACACACACATACAAGAACACACACACACACGCACGCACACACGCGCACACACACATATACACTCTCCACCTTTCGACTCCTATCCATTAGTCGCCTCTTAAGACAGGCATGACCTTCTTGCCACGGACGTATTCTTATCTCTGCAAGCCGAACGGACACACACACATACTCACACACGCACACACACACGCACACACGTACACACACACATACACTCTTCACCTCTCGACTCCTACCCATTAGTCGCCTCTTACGACAGGCAGGGCCTTCTTGCCACGGCCGTGTTCTCATTTCAGCGAGCCGACCGGACACACACACACACGCACACACAAACACACGCACACAGGCACAAACGCACACACGCAAACGCACACGCACACGCACACACTCTCCACCTCTCGAGTCCTATCCATTAGTCGCCTCTTAAGACAGCAGAGCCTTCTTGCAACGAACGCATTCTTATCTCTGCGAGCCGAAAGGACACGCACACACACTCACACACAAACACACACACGCAAGCACACATACACTATTCACCTCTCGACTTCTACCCATTATCCTCCTCTTACGACAGGCAGGGACTTCTTGCCACGGCCGTGTTCTTATCTCTGCAAGCCGAACGGACACACACACACGCACACACAAACAAACACACACACACGCACACACGCACACACACGCACCCACGCACACGCACACGCACACGCACACACTCTCCACCTCTCGACTCCTATCCATTAGCCGCCTCTTAAGACAGGTAGGGCCTTCTTGCCACCGCCGTAATCTTATCTCTGCGAGCCGAGCGGACAAACACACACACTCACACACACACACACACATACACTCTTCACCTCTCGACCCCTACCTTTTAGTCGCCTCTTACGAGAGGCAGGGCCTTCTTGCCCCGGCCGTATTCATATCTCTGCAAGCCGGACGGACACACACACTCATACACACACACTCACACACGCACAAACACACATATACACGCACACACGCACACACACATACACTCTTCACCTCTCGACTCCTACCCATTAGTCGCCTCTTACGACAGGCAAGGCCTTCTTGCCTCGGCCGTATTCTTATCTCTGCAAGCCGAACGGACACATACACACTCACACACACAAGCACGCACACACGCACACACACGCACACACACAAAAACACTTTTCACCTCTCGACTCCTACCCATTAGTTGCCTCTTACGACAGGCATGGCCTTCTTGCCTCGGCCGTATTCTAATCTCTGCGAGCCGAATGGACACACACATACATATACACACACTTACACACGCACAAACACACACACACCCACACACGCACACACACACACACATACACTATTCACCTTTCGACTCCTACCTATTAGTCGCCCCTTACAAGAGAGAGGGCCTTCTTGCCTCGGCCGTATTCTTATCTCTGCAAGCCAAACAGACACACACACTTACACACGCACACACACGCACACACGCACACACACACATACACTCTTTACCTCTCGACTCCTACCAATTATTCGCCACTTACGACAGGCAGGGCCTTCTTGCCTCGGCCGTATTCTTATCTCTGCAAGCCGAACGGACACACACACACTCACACACACACGCACGCACACACGCACACACACGCACACACACACACACACACAAATACACTCTTCACCTCTCGACTCCTACCCATTAGTCGCCACTTACGACAGGCAGGGCCTTCTTGCCTCGGCCGTATTCTTATCTCTGCAAGCCGAACGGACACACACACACTCACACACAGACGCACGCACACACGCACACACACGCACCACGCACACACACACATGCACTCTTCACCTCTCGACTCCTACCTATTAGTCGCCTCTTACGCTAGGCAGGGCCTTCTTGCCTTGGCCGTGTTCTTATCACTGCAAGCCGAACGGACACACACACATACTCACACACGCACACACACACGCACACACGCACACACACATACACTTTTCACCTCTCGACTCCTACTTATTAGTCGCCCACTCTTCGCCTTTCGACTCCTATCCATTAGTCGCCCCGTACGATTTGCATCGCTTTCTTGCCACGGCTGTTTTCTTATCTCTGCGAGCCGAAGGGACACACACACATACATACACACACACTCACAAACACACACACACGCACGCACACACGCACACACACATACACTCACACACACACAAACACGCCCACACGCACACACACATACATTCTTCACCTCTCGACTCCTACCTATTAGTCGCCTCTTACGATAGGCAGGCACACACACACGCACACACAAACACACGCACACAGGCACACACGCACACACGCACACACGCACACGCACACATTCTCCACCTCTCGATTCCTATCCATTAGTCGCCTCTTAAGACAGGCAGGGCCTTCTTGCCACGGACGTATTCTTATCTCTGCGAGCCGAAAGGACACACACACCAACACGCACACACAAACACACGCACACAGGCACACACGCACACACGCACACGTACACGCACACGCACACACTCTCCACCTCTCGACTAATATCCATTAGTCGCCTCTTAAGACAGGCAGGGCGTTCTTGCCTCGGCCGTATTCTTATCTCTGCAAGCCAAACGGACACACACACACACATACACACACACATACTCACACACGCACAAACACACGCACACACACAAAGACACATACACTCTTCACCTCTCGACTCCTATTCATTAGTCGCCTCTTACGACAGGCAGGGACTTCTTGCCACGGCCGTGTTCTTATCTCTGCGAGCCGAACGGACACACACACATACACACACACATACACACACACGCACACACACACGCACACACGCACCCACACACATACCCTCTTCACCTCTCGACTCCTACTTATTAGTCGCCCACTCTTCACATCTCGACTCCTACCCATTAGTCGCCCCGTACGATTTGCATCGCCTTCTTGCCACGGCTGTTTTCTTATCTCTGCGAGCCGAAGGGACACACACACATACATACACACACACTCACAAACACACACACACACACGCACGCACACACGCACACACACATACACTCACACACACACAAACACGCCCACACGCACACACACATACATTCTTCACCTCTCGACTCCTACCTATTAGTCGCCTCTTACGATAGGCAGGGCCTTCTTGCCTTGGCCGTGTTCTTATCACTGCAAGCCGAACGGACACACACACATACTCACACACGCACACACACACGCACACACGCACACACACATACACTTTTCACCTCTCGACTCCTACTTATTAGTCGCCCACTCTTCGCCTCTCGACTCCTATCCATTAGTCGCCCCGTACGATTTGCATCGCTTTCTTGCCACGGCTGTTTTCTTATCTCTGCGAGCCGAAGGGACACACACACATACATACACACACACTCACAAACACACACACACACGCACGCACACACGCACACACACATACACTCACACACACACAAACACGCCCACACGCACACACACATACATTCTTCACCTCTCGACTCCTACCTATTAGTCGCCTCTTACGATAGGCAGGGCCTTCTTGCCTCGGTCGTGTTTTTATCTCTGCAAGCCGAACTAACACACACACATACTCACACCCGCACACACACACGCACACACGCACACACACATACACTTTTAACCTCTCGACTCCTACTTATTAGTCTCCCACTCTTGGCCTCTCGACTCCTATCCATTAGTCGCCCCGTACGATTTGCATCGCTTTCTTGCCACGGCTGTTTTCTTATCTCTGCGAGCCGAAGGGACACACACACATACATACACACACACTCACAAACACACACACACACGCACGCACACACGCACACACACATACACTCACACACACACACAAACACGCCCACACGCACACACACATACATTCTTCACCTCTCGACTCCTACCTATTAGTCGCCCCTTACAACTGGCAGGGTCTTCTTGCCTTGGCCGTATTGTTACCTCTGCAAGCCAGACGGACACACACACACATACACACACACTCACACACGCACACACACGCACACACGCACACACACACATACACTCTTCACCTCTCGACCCCTACCCATTATTCGCCTCTTACGACAGGCAGGGCCTTCCTGCCACGGCCATGTTCTTATCTCTGCGAGCCGACCGGACACACACACTCACACACACACATACAAGAACACACACACACACGCACGCACACACGCGCACACACACATATACACTCTCCACCTTTCGACTCCTATCCATTAGTCGCCTCTTAAGACAGGCATGACCTTCTTGCCACGGACGTATTCTTATCTCTGCAAGCCGAACGGACACACACACATACTCACACACGCACACACACACGCACACACGTACACACACACATACACTCTTCACCTCTCGACTCCTACCCATTAGTCGCCTCTTACGACAGGCAGGGCCTTCTTGCCACGGCCGTGTTCTCATTTCAGCGAGCCGACCGGACACACACACACACGCACACACAAACACACGCACACAGGCACAAACGCACACACGCAAACGCACACGCACACGCACACACTCTCCACCTCTCGAGTCCTATCCATTAGTCGCCTCTTAAGACAGCAGAGCCTTCTTGCAACGAACGCATTCTTATCTCTGCGAGCCGAAAGGACACGCACACACACTCACACACAAACACACACACGCAAGCACACATACACTATTCACCTCTCGACTTCTACCCATTATTCTCCTCTTACGACAGGCAGGGACTTCTTGCCACGGCCGTGTTCTTATCTCTGCAAGCCGAACGGACACACACACACGCACACACAAACAAACACACACACACGCACACACGCACACACACGCACCCACGCACACGCACACGCACACGCACACACTCTCCACCTCTCGACTCCTATCCATTAGCCGCCTCTTAAGACAGGTAGGGCCTTCTTGCCACCGCCGTAATCTTATCTCTGCGAGCCGAGCGGACAAACACACACACTCACACACACACACACACACACACATACACTCTTCACCTCTCGACCCCTACCTTTTAGTCGCCTCTTACGAGAGGCAGGGCCTTCTTGCCCCGGCCGTATTCATATCTCTGCAAGCCGGACGGACACACACACTCATACACACACACTTACACACGCACAAACACACATATACACGCACACACGCACACACACATACACTCTTCACCTCTCGACTCCTACCCATTAGTCGCCTCTTACGACAGGCAAGGCCTTCTTGCCTCGGCCGTATTCTTATCTCTGCAAGCCGAACGGACACATACACACTCACAAACACAAGCACGCACACACGCACACACACGCACACACACAAAAACACTTTTCACCTCTCGACTCCTACCCATTAGTTGCCTCTTACGACAGGCATGGCCTTCTTGCCTCGGCCGTATTCTAATCTCTGCGAGCCGAATGGACACACACATACATATACACACACTTACACACGCACAAACACACACACACCCACACACGCACACACACACACACATACACTATTCACCTTTCGACTCCTACCTATTAGTCGCCCCTTACAAGAGAGAGGGCCTTCTTGCCTCGGCCGTATTCTTATCTCTGCAAGCCAAACAGACACACACACTTACACACGCACACACACGCACACACGCACACACACACATACACTCTTCACCTCTCGACTCCTACCAATTATTCGCCACTTACGACAGGCAGGGCCTTCTTGCCTCGGCCGTATTCTTATCTCTGCAAGCCGAACGGACACACACACACTCACACACACACGCACGCACACACGCACACACACGCACACACACACACACACAAATACACTCTTCACCTCTCGACTCCTACCCATTAGTCGCCACTTACGACAGGCAGGGCCTTCTTGCCTCGGCCGTATTCTTATCTCTGCAAGCCGAACGGACACACACACACTCACACACAGACGCACGCACACACGCACACACACGCACACACGCACACACACACATGCACTCTTCACCTCTCGACTCCTACCAATTTGTCGCCACTTACGACAGGCAGGGCCTTCTTGCCTCGGCCGTATTCTTATCTCTGCAAGCCGAACGGACACACACACACTCACACACACACTCACGCTCACACGCACACACACGCACACACGCACACACACACATACACTCTTCACCTCTCGACTCCTACCTATTAGTCGCCTCTTACGATAGGCAGGGCCTTCTTGCCTCGGTTGTGCTCTTATCTCTGCAAGCCGAACTAACACACACACATACTCACACACGCACACACGCATACACACATACACTCTTCACCTCTCGACTCCTACTTATTAGTCGCCCCTTACAAGAGGCAGGACCTTCTTGCCTCGGCCGTATTCTTATCTCTGCAAGCCAAACAGACGCACACACATACACACACACACACGCACACACACGCACACACGCACACACACACATACACTCTTCCCCTCTCGACTCCTACCCATTAGTCGCCTCTTAACGACAGGCAGTGCCTTCTTGCCACGGCTGTGTTCTCATCTCTGCGAGCCGACCGGACACACACACACACTGACACACACACATACACACACACACTCACACACGCACGCACACACGCACACATACATACACTCTTCACCTCTCGACTCCTACCCATTATTCTCCTCTTACGACAGGCATGGCCTTCTTGCCACCGCTTTTTTCTTATCTCTGCGAGCGAAGGGACACACACACACACACATACACACACACACACACTCACACACACATGCACACACGCACGCACACACGCACACACACATACACTCACACACACACAAACACGCACATACGCACACACATATATTCTTCACCTCTCTAATCCTACCTATTAGTCGCCTCTCACGACAGGCAGGGCCTTCTTGCCTCGGCCGTATTCTTATCTCTGCAAGCCAAACAGACACACACACATACACACACACTTACACACGCACACACACGCACACACGCACACACACACATACACTCTTCACCTCTCGACTCCTACCAATTAGTCGCCACTTACGACAGGCAGGGCCTTCTTGCCTCGGCCGTATTCTTATCTCTGCAAGCCGAACGGACACACACACACTCACACACACACGCACGCGCACACGCACACACACGCACACACACACACACACAAATACACTCTTCACCTCTCGACTCCTACCCATTAGTCGCCACTTACGACAGGCAGGGCCTTCTTGCCTCGGCCGTATTCTTATCTCTGCAAGCCGAACGGACGCCCACACTCACACACACACGCACGCACACACGCACACACACGCACACACGCACACACACACATACACTCTTCACCTCTCGACTCCTACCAGTTAGTCGCCTCTTACGATAGGCAGGGCCTTCTTGCCTCATTTGTGCTCTTATCTCTGCAAGCCGAACTAACAAACACACATACTCACACACGCACACACGCACACACGCATACACACATACACTCTTCACCTCTCGACTCCTACTTATTAGTCGCCCCTTACAAGAGGCAGGGCCTTCTTGCCTCGGCCGTATTCTTATTTTTGCAAGCCAAACAGACACAAACATATACACACACACACGCACACACACGCACACACGCACACACACACACATACACTCTTCACCTCTCGACTCCTACCCATTAGTTGCCTCTTAACGACAGGCAGTGCCTTCTTGCCACGGCCGAGTTCTCATCTCTGCGAGCCGACCGGACACACACACACTGACACACACACATACACACACACACTCACACACGCACGCACACACGCACACACACATACACTCTTCACCTCTCGACTCCTACCCATTATTCTCCTCTTACGACAGGCAGGGACTTCTTGCCACGGCCGTGTTTTTATCTCTGCAAGCCAAACGGACACACACACACACGAACAAACACACACACGCACACGCACACGCACACGCACACACTCTCTACCTCTCGACTCCTATCCATTAGTCGCCTCTTACGACAGGCATGGCCTTCTTGCCACCGCTTTTTTCTTATCTCAGCGAGCGAAGGGACACACACACACATACACACACACACTCACACACACACACGCACATACGCACGCACACACGCACACACACATACATTCTTCACCTCTCTAATCCTACCTATTAGTCGCCTCTCACGACAGGCAGGGCCTTCTTGCCTCGGCCGTGTTCTTATTTCTGCAAGACGAACGGACACACACACACATACTTACACACGCACACACGCACGCACACACGCACACACACATACACTCTTCACCTCTCGACTCCTACCCATTAGTCGCCTCTTAACGACAGGCAGTGCCTTCTTGCCACGGCCGTGTTCTCATCTCTGCGAGCCGACCGGACACACACACACACTGAC
Organism: Diabrotica undecimpunctata; assembly: GCF_040954645.1. Classification (NCBI taxonomy): domain Eukaryota; kingdom Metazoa; phylum Arthropoda; class Insecta; order Coleoptera; family Chrysomelidae; genus Diabrotica; species Diabrotica undecimpunctata. Next base: position 122,343 of record NW_027311978.1, on the reverse strand, counting down.
ACACACACATACACACACACACTCACACACGCACGCACACACGCACACACATACATACACTCTTCACCTCTCGACTCCTACCCATTATTCTCCTCTTACGACAGGCAGGTACTTATTGCCACAGCCGTGTTCTTATCTCTGCAAGCCAAACGGACACACACACACGCACACACACACACGCACACGCACCCGCACACGCACACGCACACACTCTCCACCTCTCGACTCCTATCCATTAGTCGCCTCTTACGACAGGCATGGCCTTCTTGCCACCGCTTTTTTCTTATCTCTGCGAGCGAAGGGACACACACACACACATACACACACACACATTCACACACACATGCACACATGCACGCAGACACGCACACACACATACACTCACACACACACAAACACGCACATACGCACACACATACATTCTTCACCTCTCTAATCCTACCTATTAGTCGCCTCTCACGACAGGCAGGGCCTTCCTGCCTCGGCCGTATTCTTATCTCTGCAAGCCAAACAGACACACACACATACACACACACTTACACACGCACACACACGCACACACGCACACACACATACACTCTTCACCTTTCGACTCCTACCAATTAGTCGCCACTTACGACAGGCAGGGCCTTCTTGCCGCGGCCGTATTCTTATCTCTGCAAGCCGAACGGACACACACACACTCACACACACACGCACGCACACACGCACACACACGCACACACACACACAAATAAACTCTTCACCTCTCGACTCCTACTCATTAGTCGCCACTTACGACAGGCAGGGCCTTCTTGCCTCGGCCGTATTCTTATCTCTGCAAGCCGAACGGACGCACACACTCACACACACACGCACGCACACACGCACACACACGCACACACGCACACACACATATACACTCTTCACCTCTCGACTCCTACCAATTAGTCGCCACTTACGACAGGCAGGGCCTTCTTGCCTCGGCCGTGTTCTTATCTCTGCAAGCCGAACGGACACACACACACACTCACACACACACGCACGCTCACACGCACACACATGCACACACGCACACACACATACACTCTTCACCTCTCGACTCCTACCTATTAGTCGCCTCTTACGATAGGCAGGGCCTTCTTGCCTCGGTTGTGCTCTTATCTCTGCAAGCCGAACTAACAAACACACATACTCACACACGCACACACGCACACACGCATACACACATACACTCTTCACCTCTCGACTCCTACTGATTAGTCGCCCCTTACAAGAGGCAGGGCCTTCTTGCCTCGGCCGTATTCTTATCTCTGCAAGCCAAACGGACACACACACACACGCACACACACACACACGCACACGCACACGCACACGCACACGCACACACTCTCCACCTCTCGACTCCTATCCATTAGTCGCCTCTTACGACAGGCATGGCCTTCTTGCCACCGCTTTTTTCTTATCTCTGCGAGCGAAGGGACACACACACATACACACACACACTCACACACACACACGCACATACGCACGCACACACGCACACACACATACATTCTTCACCTCTCTAATCCTACCTATTAGTCGCCTCTCACGACAGGCAGGGCCTTCTTGCCTCGGCCGTGTTCTTATTTCTGCAAGACGAACGGACACGGACACACATACTTACACACGCACACACGCACGCACACACGCACACACACATACACTCACACACACACAAACACGTACACACGCACACACACATACATTCTTCACCTCTCGACTCCTACCTATTAGTCGCCTCTTACGACAGGCAGGGCCTTCTTCCTTGGGGGTGTTCTTATCTCTGCAAGCCGAACGGACACACACACATACTTACACACTCACACACACACGCACACACGCACCCACACGCACACGCACACGCACACACTCTCCACCTCTCGACTTCTATCCATTAGTCGCTCCTTACAGCAAGCATGGCCTTCTTGCCACGGACGTATTCTTATCTCTGCGAGCCGAAGGGATACACACACACATACACACACACACACACGCACACACGCACACACACACACACACTCTTCACCTCTTGACTCCTACCTATTAGTCGCCTCTTACGATAGGCAGGGCCTTCTTGCCTCGGTCGTGCTCTTATCTCTGCAAGCCGAACGGACACACACACACATACACACACACTCTCACACGCACACACACGCACATACGCACACACATATACACTCTTCACCACTCGACTCCTACCCATTAGTCGCCTCTTACGACAGGCAGGGCCTTCTTGCCACGGCCGTGTTCGTATCTCTGCGAGCCGACTGGACACACACACTCACACACACAAATACACACACACACTCACACATGCACACACACGCACACACGCACACATACGCACACACATATACACTCTTCACCACTCGACTCCTACCCATTAGTCGCCTCTTACGACAGGCAGGGCCTTCTTGCCACGGCCGTGTTCTTATCTCTGCGAGCCGACTGGACACACACACACTCACACACACAAATACACACACACACACTCACACACGCACACACACGCACACTCACACAATCATACACTCTTCACCTCTCGACTCCTACCCATTAGTCGCCTCTTACGAAAGGCAGGGCCTTCTTGCCACGGCCGTGTTCTTATCTCTGAGAGCCGACTGGACATACACACACACTCACACACGCACACACACGCACACACGCACTTACACACATACACTCTTCACCTCTCGACTCCTACGCATTAGTCGCCGCTTACGACAGGCAGGGCCTTCTTGGCACGGACGTGTCCTTATCACTGCGAGCCGACCGGACACACACACTCACACACGCACACACACACGCACACACGCACACACGCACACACACACATACACTCTTCACCTCTCGACTCCTACTTATTAGTTGCCTCTTACGACAGGCATGGCCTTCTTGCCTCGGCAGTATTCTAATCTCTGCGAGCCGAATGGACACGCATACATACACACACACGCTTACACACGCACAAACACACACACACCCACACACGCACACACACACACACACATACACTCTTCACCTCTCGACTCCTACCAATTAGTCGCCACTTACGACAGGCAGGGCCTTCTCGCCTCGGCCGTATTCTTATCTCTGCAAGCCGAACGGACACATACACACTCACACACACAAGAACGCACACACGCACACACACGCACACACACAAAAACACTTTTCACCTCTCGACTCCTACCAATTAGTCGCCACTTACGACAGGCAGGGCATTCTTGCCTCGGCCGTATTCTTATCTCTGCAAGCCGAACGGACATAAACACACTCACACACACACACACCCACACACGCACACACACACACACACATACACTCTTCACCTCTCGACTCCTACCAATTAGTCGCCACTTACGACAGGCAGGGCCTTCTCGCCTCGGCCGTATTCTTATCTCTGCAAGCCGAACGGACACATACACACTCACACACACAAGAACGCACACACGCACACACACGCACACACACAAAAACACTTTTCACCTCTCGACTCCTACCCATTAGTCGCCTCTTACGACAGGCATTGCCTTGTTGCCTCGGCCGTATTCTAATCTCTGCGAGCCGAATGGACACACACAAACATACACACACACACACACTTACACACGCACAAACAAACACACACCCACACACGCACACACTCACGTACTCTCTTCACCTCTCGACTCCTACCCATTAGTCGCCTCTTACGACAGGCAGGGACTTTTTGCCACGGCCGTGTTCTTATCTCTGCAAGCCGAACGGACACACACACACACACGCACACACAAACACATGTACACAGGCACACACGCACACACGCACACGTACACGCACACGCACACACTTTCCACCTCTCGACTAATATCCATTAGTCGCCTCTTAAGACAGGCAGGGCGTTCTTGCCTCGGCCGTATTCTTATCTCCGCAAGCCAAACGGACACACACACACACATACACACACACATACTCACACACGCACAAACACACGCACACACACAAAGACACATACACTCTTCACCTCTCGACTCCTATTCATTAGTCGCCTCTTACGACAGGCAGGGACTTCTTGCCACGGCCGTGTTCTTATCTCTGCGAGCCGAACGGACACACACACATACACACACACGCACACACATACGCACACACGCACCCACACACATACTCTCTTCACCTCTCGACTCCTACTTATTAGTCGCCCACTCTTCACATCTCGACTCCTACCCATTAGTCGCCCCGTACGATTTGCATCGCCTTCTTGCCACGGCTGTTTTCTTATCTCTGCGAGCCGAAGGGACACACACACACTCACAAACACACACACACACACACACGCACGCACACACGCACACACACATACACTCACACACACACAAACACGCCCACACGCACACACACATACATTCTTCACCTCTCGACTCCTACCTATTAGTCGCCTCTTACGATAGACAGGGCCTTCTTGCCTTGGCCGTGTTCTTATCACTGCAAGCCGAACGGACACACACACACACATACTCACACACGCACACACACACGCACACACGCACACACACATACACTTTTCACCTCTCGACTCCTACTTATTAGTCGCCCACTCTTCGCCTCTCGACTCCTATCCATTAGTCGCCCCGTACGATTTGCATCGCTTTCTTGCCACGGCTGTTTTCTTATCTCTGCGAGCCGAAGGGACACACACACATACATACACACACACTCACAAACACACACACACACACGCACGCACACACGCACACACACATAAACTCACACACACACAAACACGCCCACACGCACACACACATACATTCTTCACCTCTCGACTCCTACCTATTAGTCGCCTCTTACGATAGGCAGGGCCTTCTTGCCTCGGTCGTGTTTTTATCTCTGCAAGCCGAACTAACACACACACATACTCACACACGCACACACACACGCACACACGCACACACACATACACTTTTCACATACACATACACTCTTACGATAGGCAGGGCCTTCTTGCCTCGGTCGTGCTCTTATCTCTGCAAGCCGAACGGACACACACACACATACACACACACTCTCACACGCACACACACGCACATACGCACACACATATACACTCTTCACCACTCGACTCCTACCCATTAGCCGCCTCTTACGACAGGCAGGGCCTTCTTGCCACGGCCGTGTTCGTATCTCTGCGAGCCGACTGGACACACACACTCACACACACAAATACACACACACACTCACACATGCACACACACGCACACACGCACACTCACACACACATACACTCTTCACCTCTCGACTCCTACCCATTAGTCGCCTCTTACGACAGGCAGGGCCTTCTTGCCACGGCCGTGTTCTTATCTCTGCGAGCCGACTGGACACACACACACTCACACACACAAATACACACACACACTCACACACGCACACACACGCACACTCACACACACATACACTCTTCACCACTCGACTCCTACCCATTAGTCGCCTCTTACGACAGGCAGGGCCTTCTTGCCACGGCCGTGTTCGTATCTCTGCGAGCCGACTGGACACACACACTCACACACACAAATACACACACACACTCACACATGCACACACACGCACACACGCACACTCACACACACATACACTCTTCACCTCTCGACTCCTACCCATTAGTCGCCTCTTACGAAAGGCAGGGCCTTCTTGCCACGGCCGTGTTCTAATCTCTGAGAGCCGACTGGACACACACACACACTCACACACGCACACACACGCACATACGCACTTACACACATACACTCTTCACCTCTCGACTCCTACGCATTAGTCGCCGCTTACGACAGGCAGGGCCTTCTTGGCACGGACGTGTCCTTATCACTGCGAGCCGACCGGACACACACACTCACACACGCACACACACACGCACACACGCACACACACACGTACACTCTTCACCTCTCGCCTCCTACACATTAGTTGCCTCTTACGACGGGCATGGCCTTCTTGCCTCGGCCGTATTCTAATCTCTGCGAGCCGAATGGACACGCATACATACACACACACACTTACACACGCACAAACACACACACACACCCACACACGCACACACACACACACACATACACTCTTCACCTCTCGACTCCTACCAATTAGTCGCCACTTGCGACAGGCAGGGCCTTCTTGCCTCGGCCGTATTCTTATCTCTGCAAGCCGAACGGACACGTACACACTCACACACACAAGCACGCACACACGCACACACACACACACACACACAAAAACACTTTTCACCTCTCGACTCCTACCAATTAGTCGCCACTTACGACAGGCAGGGCATTCTTGCCTCGGCCGTATTCTTATCTCTGCAAGCCGAACGGACATATACACACTCACACACACACGCACGCACACACGCACACACACGCACACACACACACACACAAATACATTCTTCACCTCTCGACTCCTACCCATTAGTCGCCTCTTACGATAGGCATTGCCTTGTTGCCTCGGCCGTATTCTAATCTCTGCGAGCCGAATGGACACACACAAACATACACACACACACACACTTACACACGCACAAACCCACACACACCCACACACGCACACACTCACGTACTCTCTTCACCTCTCGATTCCTACCCATTAGTCGCCTCTTACGACAGGCAGGGACTTCTTGCCACGGCCGTGTTCTTATCTCTGCAAGCCGAACGGACACACACACACGCACACACAAACACACGCACACAGGCACACACGCACACACGCACACACGCACACGCACACATTCTCCACCTCTCGATTCCTATCCATTAGTCGCCTCTTAAGACAGGCAGGGCCTTCTTGCCACGGACGTATTCTTATCTCTGCGAGCCGAAAGGACACACACACACACACCCACACACAAACACACGCACACAGACACACACGCACACACGCACACCTATACGCACACGCACACACTCTCCACCTCTCGACTAATATCCATTAGTCGCCTCTTAAGACAGGCAGGGCGTTCTTGCCTCGGCCGTATTCTTATCTCTGCAAGCCAAACGGACACACACACACACACATACACACACACATACTCACACACGCACAAACACACGCACACACACAAAGACACATACACTCTTCACCTCTCGACTCCTATTCATTAGTCGCCTCTTACGACAGGCAGGGACTTCTTGCCGCGGCCGTGTTCTTATCTCTGCGAGCCGAACGGACACACACACATACACACACGCACACACACACGCACACACGCACCCACACACATACTCTCTTCACCTCTCGACTCCTACTTATTAGTCGCCCACTCTTCACATCTCGACTCCTACCCATTAGTCGCCCCGTACGATTTGCATCGCCTTCTTGCCACGGCTGTTTTCTTATCTCTGCGAGCCGAAGGGACACACACACATACATACACACACACTCACAAACACACACACACGCACGCACACACGCACACACACATACACTCACACACCCAAACACGCCCACACGCACACACACATACATTCTTCACCTCTCGACTCCTACATATTAGTCGCCTCTTACGATAGGCAGGGCCTTCTTGCCTTGGCCGTGTTCTTATCCCTGCAAGCCAAACGGACACACACACATACTCACACACGCACACACACACGCACACACGCACACACACATACACTTTTCACCTCTCGACTCCTACTTATTAGTCGCCGACTCTTCGCCTCTCGACTCCTATCCATTAGTCGCCCCGTACGATTTGCATCGCTTTCTTGCCACGGCTGTTTTCTTATCTCTGCGAGCCGAAGGGACACACACACATACATACACACACACTCACAAACACACACACACACGCACGCACACACGCACACACTCACACACACACAAACACGCCCACACGCACACACACATACATTCTTCACCTCTCGACTCCTACCTATTAGTCGCCTCTTACGATAGGCAGGGCCTTCTTGGCACGGACGTGTCCTTATCACTGCGAGCCGACCGGACACACACACTCACACACGCACACACACACGCACACACGCACACACGCACACACACACATACACTCTTCACCTCTCGACTCCTACTTATTAGTTGCCTCTTACGACAGGCATGGCCTTCTTGCCTCGGCAGTATTCTAATCTCTGCGAGCCGAATGGACACGCATACATACACACACACGCTTACACACGCACAAACACACACACACCCACACACGCACACACACACACACACACACATACACTCTTCACCTCTCGACTCCTACCAATTAGTCGCCACTTACGACAGGCAGGGCCTTCTCGCCTCGGCCGTATTCTTATCTCTGCAAGCCGAACGGACACATACACACTCACACACACAAGAACGCACACACGCACACACACGCACACACACAAAAACACTTTTCACCTCTCGACTCCTACCAATTAGTCGCCACTTACGACAGGCAGGGCATTCTTGCCTCGGCCGTATTCTTATCTCTGCAAGCCGAACGGACATAAACACACTCACACACACACGCACGCACACACGCACACACACGCACACACACACACAAATACATTCTTCACCTCTCGACTCCTACCCATTAGTCGCCTCTTACGACAGGCATTGCCTTGTTGCCTCGGCCGTATTCTAATCTCTGCGAGCCGAATGGACACACACAAACATACACACACACACACTTACACACGCACAAACAAACACACACCCACACACGCACACACTCACGTACTCTCTTCACCTCTCGACTCCTACCCATTAGTCGCCTCTTACGACAGGCAGGGACTTTTTGCCACGGCCGTGTTCTTATCTCTGCAAGCCGAACGGACACACACACACACACGCACACACAAACACATGTACACAGGCACACACGCACACACGCACACGTACACGCACACGCACACACTTTCCACCTCTCGACTAATATCCATTAGTCGCCTCTTAAGACAGGCAGGGCGTTCTTGCCTCGGCCGTATTCTTATCTCCGCAAGCCAAACGGACACACACACACACATACACACACACATACTCACACACGCACAAACACACGCACACACACAAAGACACATACACTCTTCACCTCTCGACTCCTATTCATTAGTCGCCTCTTACGACAGGCAGGGACTTCTTGCCACGGCCGTGTTCTTATCTCTGCGAGCCGAACGGACACACACACATACACACACACGCACACACATACGCACACACGCACCCACACACATACTCTCTTCACCTCTCGACTCCTACTTATTAGTCGCCCACTCTTCACATCTCGACTCCTACCCATTAGTCGCCCCGTACGATTTGCATCGCCTTCTTGCCACGGCTGTTTTCTTATCTCTGCGAGCCGAAGGGACACACACACACTCACAAACACACACACACACACACGCACGCACACACGCACACACACATACACACACACACACAAACACGCCCACACGCACACACACATACATTCTTCACCTCTCGACTCCTACCTATTAGTCGCCTCTTACGATAGGCAGGGCCTTCTTGCCTTGGCCGTGTTCTTATCACTGCAAGCCGAACGGACACACACACACACATACTCACACACGCACACACACACGCACACACGCACACACACATACACTTTTCACCTCTCGACTCCTACTTATTAGTCGCCCACTCTTCGCCTCTCGACTCCTATCCATTAGTCGCCCCGTACGATTTGCATCGCTTTCTTGCCACGGCTGTTTTCTTATCTCTGCGAGCCGAAGGGACACACACACATACATACACACACACTCACAAACACACACACACACGCACGCACACACGCACACACACATAAACTCACACACACACAAACACGCCCACACGCACACACACATACATTCTTCACCTCTCGACTCCTACCTATTAGTCGCCTCTTACGATAGGCAGGGCCTTCTTGCCTCGGTCGTGTTTTTATCTCTGCAAGCCGAACTAACACACACACATACTCACACACGCACACACACACGCACACACGCACACACACATACACTTTTCACATACACATACACTCTTACGATAGGCAGGGCCTTCTTGCCTCGGTCGTGCTCTTATCTCTGCAAGCCGAACGGACACACACACACATACACACACACTCTCACACGCACACACACGCACATACGCACACACATATACACTCTTCACCACTCGACTCCTACCCATTAGCCGCCTCTTACGACAGGCAGGGCCTTCTTGCCACGGCCGTGTTCGTATCTCTGCGAGCCGACTGGACACACACACTCACACACACAAATACACACACACACTCACACATGCACACACACGCACACACGCACACTCACACACACATACACTCTTCACCTCTCGACTCCTACCCATTAGTCGCCTCTTACGACAGGCAGGGCCTTCTTGCCACGGCCGTGTTCTTATCTCTGCGAGCCGACTGGACACACACACACTCACACACACAAATACACACACACACTCACACACGCACACACACGCACACTCACACACACATACACTCTTCACCTCTCGACTCCTACCCATTAGTCGCCTCTTACGACAGGCAGGGCCTTCTTGCCACGGCCGTGTTCGTATCTCTGCGAGCCGACTGGACACACACACTCACACACACAAATACACACACACACTCACACATGCACACACACGCACACACGCACACTCACACACACATACACTCTTCACCTCTCGACTCCTACCCATTAGTCGCCTCTTACGAAAGGCAGGGCCTTCTTGCCACGGCCGTGTTCTAATCTCTGAGAGCCGACTGGACACACACACACACTCACACACGCACACACACGCACATACGCACTTACACACATACACTCTTCACCTCTCGACTCCTACGCATTAGTCGCCGCTTACGACAGGCAGGGCCTTCTTGGCACGGACGTGTCCTTATCACTGCGAGCCGACCGGACACACACACTCACACACGCACACACACACGCACACACGCACACACACACGTACACTCTTCACCTCTCGCCTCCTACACATTAGTTGCCTCTTACGACGGGCATGGCCTTCTTGCCTCGGCCGTATTCTAATCTCTGCGAGCCGAATGGACACGCATACATACACACACACACTTACACACGCACAAACACACACACACACCCACACACGCACACACACACACACACATACACTCTTCACCTCTCGACTCCTACCAATTAGTCGCCACTTGCGACAGGCAGGGCCTTCTTGCCTCGGCCGTATTCTTATCTCTGCAAGCCGAACGGACACGTACACACTCACACACACAAGCACGCACACACGCACACACACACACACACACACACACAAAAACACTTTTCACCTCTCGACTCCTACCAATTAGTCGCCACTTACGACAGGCAGGGCATTCTTGCCTCGGCCGTATTCTTATCTCTGCAAGCCGAACGGACATATACACACTCACACACACACGCACGCACACACGCACACACACGCACACACACACACACAAATACATTCTTCACCTCTCGACTCCTACCCATTAGTCGCCTCTTACGATAGGCATTGCCTTGTTGCCTCGGCCGTATTCTAATCTCTGCGAGCCGAATGGACACACACAAACATACACACACACACACACTTACACACGCACAAACCCACACACACCCACACACGCACACACTCACGTACTCTCTTCACCTCTCGATTCCTACCCATTAGTCGCCTCTTACGACAGGCAGGGACTTCTTGCCACGGCCGTGTTCTTATCTCTGCAAGCCGAACGGACACACACACACACGCACACACAAACACACGCACACAGGCACACACGCACACACGCACACACGCACACGCACACATTCTCCACCTCTCGATTCCTATCCATTAGTCGCCTCTTAAGACAGGCAGGGCCTTCTTGCCACGGACGTATTCTTATCTCTGCGAGCCGAAAGGACACACACACACACACCCACACACAAACACACGCACACAGACACACACGCACACACGCACACCTACACGCACACGCACACACTCTCCACCTCTCGACTAATATCCATTAGTCGCCTCTTAAGACAGGCAGGGCGTTCTTGCCTCGGCCGTATTCTTATCTCTGCAAGCCAAACGGACACACACACACACATACACACACACATACTCACACACGCACAAACACACGCACACACACAAAGACACATACACTCTTCACCTCTCGACTCCTATTCATTAGTCGCCTCTTACGACAGGCAGGGACTTCTTGCCGCGGCCGTGTTCTTATCTCTGCGAGCCGAACGGACACACACACATACACACACGCACACACACACGCACACACGCACCCACACACATACTCTCTTCACCTCTCGACTCCTACTTATTAGTCGCCCACTCTTCACATCTCGACTCCTACCCATTAGTCGCCCCGTACGATTTGCATCGCCTTCTTGCCACGGCTGTTTTCTTATCTCTGCGAGCCGAAGGGACACACACACATACATACACACACACTCACAAACACACACACACGCACGCACACACGCACACACACATACACTCACACACCCAAACACGCCCACACGCACACACACATACATTCTTCACCTCTCGACTCCTACATATTAGTCGCCTCTTACGATAGGCAGGGCCTTCTTGCCTTGGCCGTGTTCTTATCCCTGCAAGCCAAACGGACACACACACATACTCACACACGCACACACACACGCACACACGCACACACACATACACTTTTCACCTCTCGACTCCTACTTATTAGTCGCCGACTCTTCGCCTCTCGACTCCTATCCATTAGTCGCCCCGTACGATTTGCATCGCTTTCTTGCCACGGCTGTTTTCTTATCTCTGCGAGCCGAAGGGACACACACACATACATACACACACACTCACAAACACACACACACACGCACGCACACACGCACACACTCACACACACACAAACACGCCCACACGCACACACACATACATTCTTCACCTCTCGACTCCTACCTATTAGTCGCCTCTTACGATAGGCAGGGCCTTCTTGCCTCGGTCGTGTTTTTATCTCTGCAAGCTGAACTAACACACACACATACTCACACACGCACACACACACGCACACACGCACACACACATACACTTTTCACCTCTCGACTCCTACTTATTAGTCGCCCACTCTTCGCCTCTCGACTCCTATCCATTAGTCGCCTCGTACGATTTGCATCGCTTTCTTGCCACGGCCGTGTTCTTATCTCTGCGAGCCGAAGGGACACACACACATACTCACACACGCACACACACACGCACACACGCACACACGCACACACACATACACTCTTCACCTCTCGACTCCTACCTATTAGTCGCCCCTTACAACTGGCAGGGTCTTCTTGCCTTGGTGGTATTCTTACCTCTGCAAGCCAGACGGACACACACACATACACACACACTCACACACACACACACACGCACACACGCACACACACACATACACTCTTCACCTCTCGACCCCTACCCATTAGTCGCCTCTTACGACAGGCAGGGCCTTCCTGCCACGGCCATGTTCTTATCTCTGCGAGCCGAACGGACACACACACTCACACACACACATACAAAAACACACACACACACACACACACGCACGCACACACGCGCACACACACATATACACTCTCCACCTTTCGACTCCTATCCATTAGTCGCCTCTTAAGACAGGCATGACCTTCTTGCCACGGACGTATTCTTATCTCTGCAAGCCGAACGGACACACACACATACTCACACACGCTCACACACACGCACACACGTACACACACACATACACTCTTCACCTCTCGACTCCTACCCATTAGTCGCCTCTTACGACAGGCAGGGCCTTCTTGCCACGGCCGTGTTCTCATTTCAGCGAGCCGACCGGACACACACACACACGCACACACAAACACACGCACAGAGGCACAAACGCACACACGCAAACGCACACGCACACGCATACACTCTCCACCTCTCGAGTCCTATCCATTAGTCGCCTCTTAAGACAGGCAGAGCCTTCTTGCAACGAACGCATTCTTATCTCTGCGAGCCGAAAGGACACGCACACACACTCACACACAAACACACACACGCAAGCACACATACACTATTCACCTCTCGACTTCTACCCATTATTCTCCTCTTACGACAGGCAGGGACTTCTTGCCACGGCCGTGTTTTTATCTCTGCAAGCCGAACGGACACACACACGCACACACAAATACACACACACACGCACACACGCACACACACGCACCCACGCACACGCACACGCACACGCACACACTCTCCACCTCTCGACTCCTATCCATTAGCCGCCTCTTAAGACAGGTAGGGCCTTCTTGCCACGGCCGTAATCTTATCTCTGCGAGCCGAGCGGACAAACACACACACTCACACACACACACACACACATACACTCTTCACCTCTCGACCCCTACCTTTTAGTCGCCTCTTACGAGAGGCATGGCCTTCTTGCCACGGCCGTATTCTTATCTCTGCAAGCCGAACGAACACACACTCTCATACACACACACTCACACACGCACAAACACACACACACACACACGCACACACACATACACTCTTCACCTCTCGACTCCTACCTTTTAGTCGCCTCTTACGATAAGCAGGGCCTTCTTGCCGCGGTCGTGTTCTCATCTCTGCAAGCCAAACTAACACACACACATACTCACACACGCACACACACACACACACGCACACACGCACACACACATACACTCTTCACCTCTCGACTCCTACTTATTAGTCGACCCTTACAAGAGGCAGGGCCTTCTGGCCTCGGCCGTATTCTTATCTCTGCAAGCCAAACGGACACACACACATACACACACACTCACACATGCCCACACACGCACACACGCACACACACACACACACACATACACTCTTCACCTCTCGACTCCTACCCATTATTCTCCTCTTACGACAGGCAGGGACTTCTTGCCACGGCCGTGTTCTTATCTCTGCAAGCCGAACGGACACACACACATACTCACACACGCACACACACACGCACACACGCACAAACACACATACACTCTTCACCTCTCGACTCCTACCTATTAGTCGCCCCTTACAACTGGCAGGGTCTTCTTGCCTTGGCCGTATTCTTACCTCTGCAAGCCAGACGGACACACACATACACACACACTCACACACATACACTCTTCACCTCTCGACTCCTACCTATTAGTCGCCCCTTACAACTGGCAGGGTCTTCTTGCCTTGGCCGTATTCTTACCTCTGCAAGCCAGACGGACACACACACATACACACACACTCACACACGCACACACACACGCACACACGCACACACACACATACACTCTTCACCTCTCGACCCCTACCCATTAGTCGCCTCTTACGACAGGCAGGGCCTTCCTGCCACGGCCATGTTCTTATCTCTGCGAGCCGACCGGACACACACACACTCACACACACTCACACATACAAGAACACACACAGACACGCACGCACACACGCGCACACACACATATACACTCTTCACCTCTCGACTCCTACCCATTTTTCTTCTATTTCGAAAGGCAGGGACTTCTTGCCACGGCCATGTTCTTATCTCTGCGAGCCGACCGGACACACACACTCACACACACACATACAAGAACACATACACACGCACGCACACACGCGCACACACACATATACACTCTCCACCTTTCGACTCCTATCCATTAGTCGCCTCTTAAGACAGGCATGGCCTTCTTGCCTCGGCCGTATTCTAATCTCTGCGAGCCAAACGGACACACACACACACTGACACACACACACGTTCACACACACACTCACACACGTACGCACACACGCACACACACACATACACTTTTCACCTCTCGACTCCTACCCATTATTCTCCTATTACGACAGGCAGGGACTTCTTGCCACGGCCGTGTTCTTATCTCTGCAAGCCGAAGGGACACACACACATACTCACACACGCACACACACACGCACACACGTACACACACACATACACTCTTCACCTCTCGACTCCTACCCATTAGTCGCCTCTTACGACAGGCAGGGCCTTCTTGCCACGGCCGTGTTCTCATTTCAGCGAGCCGACCGGACACACACACACACGCACACACAAACACACGCACACAGGCACAAACGCACACACGCAAACGCACACGCACACGCACACACTCTCCACCTCTCGAGTCCTATCCATTAGTCGCCTCTTAAGACAGGCAGAGCCTTCTTGCAACGAACGTATTCTTATCTCTGCGAGCCGAAAGGACACACACACACACACTCACACACAAACACACACACGCAAGCACACATACACTATTCACCTCTCGACTTCTACCCATTATTCTCCTCTTACGACAGGCAGGGACTTCTTGCCACGGCCGTGTTCTTATCTCTGCAAGCCGAACGGACACACACACACGCACACACAAACACACACACACACGCACACACGCACACACGCACACACGCACACACGCACACACACGCACCCACGCACACGCACACGCACACGCACACACTCTCCACCTCTCGACTCCTATCCATTAGCCGCCTCTTAAGACAGGTAGGGCCTTATTGCCACGGCCGTAATCTTATCTCTGCGAGCCGAGCGGACAAACACACACACTCACACACACACACACACACACATACACTCTTCACCTCTCGACACCTACCTTTTAGTCGCCTCTTACGAGAGGCAGGGCCTTCTTGCCCCGGCCGTATTCATATCTCTGCAAGCCGAACGGACACACACACTCATACACACACACTCACACACGCACAAACACACATACACGCACACACGCACACACACATACACTCTTCACCTCTCGACTCCTACCAATTAGTCGCTCCTTACAGCAAGCATGGCCTTCTTGCCACGGCCGTATTCTTATCTCTGCAAGCCGAACGGACACACACACTCATACACACACACTCACACACGCACAAATACACACACGCACACACGCACACACACATACACTCTTCACCTCTCGACTCCTACCTTTTAGTCGCCTCTTACGATAAGCAGGGCCTTCTTGCCGCGGTCGTGTTCTCATCTCTGCAAGCCAAACTAACACACACACATACTCACACACGCACACACACACACACAAGCACACACGCACATACACATACACTCTTCACCTCTCGACTCCTACTTATTAGTCGACCCTTACAAGAGGCAGGGCCTTCTGGCCTCGGCCGTATTCTTATCTCTGCAAGCCAAACGGACACACACACATACACACACACTCACACACGCCCACACACGCACACACGCACACACACACACACACACATACACTCTTCACCTCTCGACTCCTACCCATTATTCTCCTCTTACGACAGGCAGGGACTTCTTGCCACGGCCGTGTTCTTATCTCTGCAAGCCGAACGGACACACACACATACTCACACACGCACACACACACGCACACACGCACACACACACACATACACTCTTCACCTCTCGACTCCTACCTATTAGTCGCCCCTTACAACTGGCAGGGTCTTCTTGCCTTGGCCGTATTCTTACCTCTGCAAGCCAGACGGACACACACACATACACACACACTCACACACGCACACACACACGCACATACGCACACACACACACAGACACTCTTCACCTCTCGACCCCTACCTATTAGTCGCCTCTTACGACAGGCAGGGCCTTCCGGCCACGGCCATGTTCTTGTCTCTGCGAGCCGACCGGACACACACACACTCACACACACACATACAAGAACACACACAGACACGCACGCACACACGCGCACACACACACATATACACTCTTCACCTCTCGACTCCTACCCATTATTCTCCTATTACGACAGGCAGGGACTTCTTGCCACGGCCGTGTTCTTATCTCTGCAAGCCGAATGGACACACACACACACGCACACACACACGCACACGCACACACTCTCCACCTCTCGACTCCTACCCATTAGTCGCCTCTTACGACAGGCAGGGCCTTCTTGCCTCGGCCGTATTCTTATCTCTGCAAGCCAAACGGACACACACACACAAATACACACACATACTCACACACGCACAAACACACGCACACACACAAAGACAAATACACTCTTCACCTCTCGACTCCTACCCATTATTCCCCTCTTACGACAGGCAGGGACTTCTTGCCACGGCCGTGTTCTTATCTCTGCAAGCCGAACGGACACACACACACGCACACGCACACGCACACACTCTTCACCTCTCGACTCCTACCCATTATTCCCCTCTTACGACAGGCAGGGACTTCTTGCCACGGCCGTGTTCTTATCTCTGCAAGCCGAACGGACACACACATACACACACACACTCACACACACACGCACACAGGCACACACACATACACTCACACACACACGCACATACGCACACACACATACATTCTTCACCTCTCGACTCCTACCGATTAGTCGTCTCTCACGACAGGCAGGGTCTTCTTGCCTCGGCCGTGTTCTTATCTCTGCGAGCCGAACGGACACACACACACTCACACACACACACACATACACTCTTAACCTCTCGACTCCTACCCATTAGTCGCCTCTTACGACATTCAGGGACTTCTTGCCACGGACGTATTCTTATCTCTGCAAGCCGAACGGACACACACACATACACTCTTCACCTCTCGACTCCTACCCATTAGTCGCCCTTTACGACAGGCAGGGCCTTCTTGCCACGGCCATGTTCTTATCTCTGCGAGCCGAACGGACATACACACACTCACACACACACGCACGCTCACACGCACACACACACGCACACACGCACACGCACACGCACACGCACACACTCTCCACCTCTCGACTCCTATCCATTAGTCACCTCTTAAGACAGGCAGGGCCTTCTTGCCTCGGCCGTATTCTTATCTCTGCAAGCCGAACGGACACACACACACCCACACACACAAGCACGCACACACGCACACACAAATACACTTTTCACCTCTCGACTCCTACCCATTAGTCGCCTCTTACGACAGGCATGGCCTTCTTGCCTCGGCCGTATTCTAATCTCTGCGAACCGAATGGACACACACATACATACACACACATATTTACACACGCACAAACACACACACACCCACACACGCACACACACATACACATACACTCTTAACCTCTCGACTCCTACCCATTAGTCGCCTCTTACGACATTCAGGGACTTCTTGCCACGGACGTATTCTTCACTCTGCAAGCCGAACGGACACACACACATACTCACACACACGCACACACGTACACACACACATACACTCTTCACCTCTCGACTCCTACCCATTAGTCGCCTCTTACGACAGGCAGGGCCTTCTTGCCACGGCCGTGTTCTCATTTCAGCGAGCAGACGGACACACACACACACGCACACACAAACACACGCACACAGGCACAAACGCACACACGCAAACGCACACGCACACGCACACACTCTCCACCTCTCGACTCCTATCCATTAGTCGCCTCTTAAGACAGGCAGAGCCTTCTTGCAACGAAAGCATTCTTATCTCTGCGAGCCGAACGGACACACACACACACTCACATACAAACACACACACGCAAGCACACATACACTATTCACCTCTCGACTTCTACCCATTATTCTCCTCTTACGACAGGCTGGGACTTCTTGCCACGGCCGTGTTCTTATCTCTGCAGGCCGAACGGACACACACACACGCACACACAAACACGCGCACACAGGCACACACGCACACACGCACACGCACACCCACACGCACACACTCTCCACCTCTCGATTCCTATCCATTAGTCGCCTCTTAAGACAGGCAGGGCCTTCTTGCCACGGCCGTGTTCGTATCTCTGCAAGCCGAACTGACACACAAACACGCGCACACAGGCACACACGCACACACGCACACACGCACACGCACACCCACACGCACACACTCTCCACCTCTCGATTCCTATCCATTAGTCGCCTCTTAAGACAGGCAGGGCCTTCTTGCCACGGACGTATTCCTATCTTTGCGAGCCAAACGGACACATACACACATACACACACACACACACACTCACACACGCACAAACACACGCACACACGCACACACACATACACCATTCACCTCTCGACTTCTACCCATTATTCTCCTCTTACGACAGGCAGGGACTTCTTGCCACGGCCGTGTTCTTATCTCTGCAAGCCGAACGGACACACACACACGCACACACAAACACACGCACACAGGCACACACGCACACACGCACACGCACACCCACACGCACATACTCTCCACCTCTCGATTCCTATCCATTAGTCGCCTCTTAAGACAGGCAGGGCCTTCTTGCCACGGACGTATTCTTATCTCTGCGAGCCAAACGGACACACACACACGCACAGACAAACACACGCACACAGGCACACACGCACAAACACACGCACACACACACACACACAGACACATACACTCTTCACCTCTCGACTCCTACCCATTAGTCGCCTCTTACGACAGGCATGGCCTTCTTGCCACCGACGTAGTCTTTTCTCTGCGAGTCAAACGGACACATACACACACTCACATACACACACAAGCACACACACACACACATACACACACGCACACACACACACACACACACAATCACTCTTCACCTCTCGACTCCTATCCATTAGTCGCCTCATAAGACAGGCAGGGCCTTCTTGCCTCGGCCGTATTCTTATCTCTGCAAGCCAAACGGACACATACACACTTACACACACACACACACACTCACACACGCACAAACACACGCACACACGCACACACACATACACCATTCACCTCTCGACTTCTACCCATTATTCTCCTCTTACGACAGGCAGGGACTTCTTGCCACGGCCGTGTTCTTATCTCTGCAAGCCCAACGGACACACACACACGCACACACAAACACACGCACACAGGCACACACGCACACACGCACACGCACACCCACACGCACATACTCTCCACCTCTCGATTCCTATCCATTAGTCGCCTCTTAAGACAGGCAGGGCCTTCTTGCCACGGGCGTATTCTTATCTCTGCGAGCCGAACGGACACACACACACGCACAGACAAACACACGCACACAGGCACACACGCACAAACACACGCACACACACACACACAGACACATACACTCTTCACCTCTCGACTCCTACCCATTAGTCGCCTCTTACGACAGGCATGGCCTTCTTGCCACCGACGTAGTCCTTTCTCTGCGAGTCAAACGGACACATACACACACTTACATACACACACAAGCACACACACACACACATACACACACGCACACACACACACACACAATCACTCTTCACCTCTCGACTCCTACCTATGAGGAGCCCCTTACGGCATGCAGGGCCTTCTTGCCTCGGCCGTATTCTTATCTCTGCAAGCCGAACAAACACACACACACACCCTCACACACGCACACACACACACACAAATACACTCTTCACCCTTCGACTCCTACTCATTAGTCGCCTCTTACGACAAGCATGGCCTTCTTGCCTCGGCCGTATTCTTATCTCTGCGAGCCGAACGGACACACACATAGATACACACACACGCACACACACACACGCACACACGCACACACTCATACACTCCTCACCTTTTGACTCCTACCCATTAGTCGCCTCTTGCGACAGGCAGGGCTTTCTTGCCACGACCGTGCTTGTATCTCTGCAAGCCGAACAGACACACACACACTCACACACACACACACGCACACACAGACACATACACTCTTCACCTCTCGACTCCTACCCATTAGTCGCCTCTTTCGACAGGCAGGGCCTTTTTGCAACGGCCGTGTTCTTATCTCTGCGAGCCATACAGACACACATACACACTCACACACACACACACACCTACACTCTTTACCTCTCGACTCCTACCTATTACTCGCCCCTTACGACAGGCAGGGCCTTCTTGCCTCGGCTGTATTCTTATCTCTGCAGGCCGAACGGACACACATACATACACACACACTCACACACGCACACACACACACACACACACTCACACACACACACGCACACACACACAGACACTCTTCACCTTTCGACTCCTACCCATTAGTCGCCTCTTACGACAGGCAGGGCCTTCTTGCCACGGCCGTATTCTTATCTCTGCGAGCCGAACGGACACACACACACACACTCACACACGCACACACGCACACACACATACACTCTTCACCTCTCGACTCCTACCCATTAGTCGCCTCTTACGACCGGCAGGGCCTTTTTGCCACGGCCGTGTTTTTATCTCTGCGAGCCATACAGACACACACACACACACTCACACACACACACACACACCTAAACTCTCCACCTCTCGACTCTTACCTATTACTCGCCCCTTACGACAGGCAGGCATGGCCTTCTTACCACGACCGTATTTTTATCTCTGCGAGCCGAAGGAATACACACACACACACACACTCACAAACATCCACACAGACACACATGCACACACGCACGCTTACACGAACACACACATACACTCACACACACACACATGCACACACGCACACACACACATGCACTCTTCACCTCTCGACTTCTACCTATTAGTCGCCTCTTACGATAGGCAGGGCCTTCTTGCCTCGGCCGTGTTCTTATCTCTGCAAGCCGAACGGACACACACACATACTCACACACGCACACACACATGCACACACGCACACACACACATACACTCTTCACCTCTCGACTCCTACCTATAATTCGCCTTTTACGATAGGCAGGGCCTTCTTGCCTCCGTCGTGTTCTTATATCTGCAGGCCGAACTAACACACACACATACTCACACACGCACACACACACACGCACACACACATACACTCTTCACCTCTCGACTCCTACTTATTAGTCGCTCCTTACAAGCTGCAGGGCCTTTTTGCCTCGGCCGTATTTTTATCTCTGCATGCCAAACGGACACACAAACATACACACGCACGCACACACACACACATACACTCTTCACCTCTCGACTCCTACCCATTATTCTCCTCTTACGACAGGCAGGGCCTTCTTGCAACGGCCGTGCTCATATCTCTGCGAGCCGACCGGACACACACACACTGACACACACACACTCACACACACACTCACACACGCACGCACACACGCACACAAACACACACACATACACTCTTCACCTCTCGGCTTCTACCCATTATTCGGCTCTTACGACAGGCAGGGCCTTCTTGCCACGGCCGTATTTTTATCTCTGCGAGCCGAGCGGACACACACACAGTCACACACACACACACACACATACACTATTCACCTCTCGACTTCTCCCTTTTGGTCGCCTCTTACGAGAGGCAGGGCCTTCTTTCCCCGGCCGTATTCTTATCTCTGCAAGCCGAACAGATACACACACTCACACACACACGCACGCACACACGCACACACACACACAAATACACTCTTCACCTCTCGACTCCTACCCATTAGTCGCCTTTTACGACAGGCATGTCCTTCTTGCCTCGTCCGTATCTCTGCGAGCCGAACGAACACTTACATACATACACACACACTTACAAACGCACAAACACACACACACGCACACACACATACACTCTTCACCTCTCGACTCCTACCCATTTGTCACCTCTTACGACAGGCATGGCATTCTTGCCACCGCTGTTTTCTATTCTCTGCGAGCCGAAGGGACACACATACAGACACACACACACTCACAGACACACACACACGCACGCACACACGCACACACACATAGACTCTCACACACACACACACGCACACACGCACACACACATACACTCTTCACCTCTCGATTCCTACCTATTAGTCGCCCCTTACAAGAGGCAGGGCCTTCTTGCCTTGGCCGTATTCTTATCTCTGCAAGCCTAACGGACACACACACATACACACACATACTCACACACGCAAACACACACGCACACACACATACACTCTTCACCTCTCGACTCCTTCCCATTAGTCACCTCTTACGACAGGCATAGCATTCTTGCCACCGCTGTTTTCTTTTCTCTGCGAACCGAAGGGACACACATACACACACACACTCACAGACACACACACACGCACGCACACACGCACACACACATACACTCACACACACTCACGGACACACGCACACACACATACACTCTTCACCTCTCGATTTCTACCTATTAGTCGCCCCATACAAGAGGCAGGGCTTTCTTGCCTTGGCCGTATTCTTATCTCTGCAAGCCTAACGGACACACGCACACACACACACACACATACACTCTTCACCTCTGGACTCCTACCCATTAGTCGCTTCTTACGTCAGGGAGGGCCTTCTTTCCTCGGCCGTGTTCTTATCTCTGCAAGCCGATTGGGCACACACACATACTCACACACGCACACACACGCACACACACATACACTCTTTACCCCTCGACTCCTACCTATTAGTCGCCCCTTACAAGAGGCAGGGCCTTCTTGCCTCGGCCGTATTCTTATCTCTGCAAGCCAAACGGACACACACACATACACACACACTCACACACGCACACACACACATACACTCTTCACCTCTCGACTCCTACCCATTAGTCGCCACTTACGACAGGCAGGGCCTTTTTGCCCCGGCCGTATTCTTATCTTCTAATCTCTGGGAGCCGAACGGACACTTACATACATACACACACACACTTACAAACGCACAAACACACACACACGCACACACACATACACTCTTCACCTCTCGACTCCTACCCATTAGTCACCTCTTACGACAGGCATGGCATTCTTGCCACCGCTGTTTTCTTTTCTCTGCGAGCCGAACGGACACACATACACACACACACACACTCACAGACACACACACACGCACGCACACACGCACACACACATATACACACACACACACACGCACACACGCACACAAGAGTGTATGTTTACCTATTATACGCCTCTTACAAGAGGCAGGGCCTTCTTGCCTCAACCGTATTCTTATCTCTGCAAGCCAAACGGACACACACACATACACACACACTCACACACGCACACACACACATACACTCTTCACCTCTCGACTCCTACCCATTAGTCGCCACTTACGACAGGCAGGGCCTTCTTGCCTCGGCCGTATTCTTATCTCTGCAAGCCAAACGGACACACACACATACACACACACTCACACACGCACACACACATACACTCTTCACCTCTCGACTCCTACCCATTAGTCGCCTCTTACGACAAGCATGGCCTTCTTGCCACCGCAGTTTTCTTATCTCTGCGAGCCGAAGGGACACACACATACACACACACTCACACACACACGCACGCACACATACACTCTTCACCTCTCGACTCCTACCCATGAGTCGCCCATTACGACAGGCATGGCCTTCTTACCACCGCTGTTTTCTTATCTCTGCGAGCCGAAGGGACACACACATACACACACACTCACACACACACGCACGCACACATACACTCTTCACCTCTCGACTCCTACCCATTAGTCGCCTCTTACGACAGTCAGGGCCTTCTTGCCACGGCCGTGTTCTTATCTCTGCGAGCCAACCGGACACACACACTCACACACACACACACATACACACACACACTCACACACGCACGCACACACACACACACACTTACACACGCATACACACACACACACATACACTTTTCACCTCTCGACTCCTACCCATTAGTCACCTCTTACGACAGGCATGGCCTTCTTGAAACCGCTGATTTCTTATCTCTGCGAGCCGAAGGGACACACATACACATACACACACACTCACACACACACGCACACACGCACGCACACATACACTCTTTACCTCTCAACTCCTACCTATTAGTCGCCCCTTACAAGAGGCAGGGCCTTCTTGCCTCGGCCGTATTGTTATCTCTGCAAGCCAAACGGACACACACACATACTCACACACGCACACACACACGCACACACGCATACACACATACACTCTTCACCTCTCGTCTCCTACCTATTAGTCGCCCCTTACAAAAGGCAGGGCCTTCTTGCCTCTGCCGTATTCTTATCTCTGCAAGCCAAACGGACACACAAACATACACACACACTCACACACGCACATACACGCACACACGCACACACACACACACATATACACTCTTTACCACTCGACTCCTACCCATTAGTCGCCTCTTACGACAGGCAGGGCCTTCTTGCCACGGCCGTGTTCTTATCTCTGCGAGCCTACTGGACACACACACACTCACACACACAAATACACACACACATACTTACACACGCACACACACGCACACACGCACACACACACACATACACACACACACTCACACACACACACGCACACACGCACGCACACACGCACACACACATACACTCACACACACACACAAACACGCACACACGCACACACACATACATTCTTCACTTCTCTAATCCTACCAATTAGTCGCCTCTCACGACAGGCAGGGCCTTCTTGCCTCGGCCGTGTTCTTATCTCTGCAAGACGAACGGACACACACACACATACTCACACACGCACACACGCACGCACACACGCACACACACATACACTCACACACACACAAACACGCACACACGCACACACACATACATTCTTCACCTCTCGACTCCTACCTATTAGTCGCCTCTTACGACAGGCAGGGCCTTCTTGCCTTGGCCGTGTTCTTATCTCTGCAAGCCGAACGGACACACACATACTCACACACGCACACACACACGCACACACGCACACACACACATACACTCTTCACCTCTCGACTCCTATCTATTAGCCGCCTCTTACGATAGGCAGGGCCTTCTTGCCTCGGTCGTGTTCTTATTTCTGCAAGCCGAACTAACACACACACATACTCACACAGGCACACACGCACACACACATACACTCACACACACACAAACACGCACACACGCACACACACATACATTCTTTACCTCTCGACTCCTACCCATGAGTCGCCCATTACGACAGGCATGGCCTTCTTACCACCGCTGTTTTCTTATCTCTGCGAGCCGAAGGGACACACACATACACACACACTCACACACACACGCACGCACACATACACTCTTCACCTCTCGACTCCTACCCATTAGTCGCCTCTTACGACAGTCAGGGCCTTCTTGCCACGGCCGTGTTCTTATCTCTGCGAGCCAACCGGACACACACACTCACACACACACACACATACACACACACACTCACACACGCACGCACACACACACACACACTTACACACGCATACACACACACACACATACACTTTTCACCTCTCGACTCCTACCCATTAGTCACCTCTTACGACAGGCATGGCCTTCTTGAAACCGCTGATTTCTTATCTCTGCGAGCCGAAGGGACACACATACACATACACACACACTCACACACACACGCACACACGCACGCACACATACACTCTTTACCTCTCAACTCCTACCTATTAGTCGCCCCTTACAAGAGGCAGGGCCTTCTTGCCTCGGCCGTATTGTTATCTCTGCAAGCCAAACGGACACACACACATACTCACACACGCACACACACACGCACACACGCATACACACATACACTCTTCACCTCTCGTCTCCTACCTATTAGTCGCCCCTTACAAAAGGCAGGGCCTTCTTGCCTCTGCCGTATTCTTATCTCTGCAAGCCAAACGGACACACAAACATACACACACACTCACACACGCACATACACGCACACACGCACACACACACACACATATACACTCTTTACCACTCGACTCCTACCCATTAGTCGCCTCTTACGACAGGCAGGGCCTTCTTGCCACGGCCGTGTTCTTATCTCTGCGAGCCTACTGGACACACACACACTCACACACACAAATACACACACACATACTTACACACGCACACACACGCACACACGCACACACACACACATACACACACACACTCACACACACACACGCACACACGCACGCACACACGCACACACACATACACTCACACACACACACAAACACGCACACACGCACACACACATACATTCTTCACTTCTCTAATCCTACCAATTAGTCGCCTCTCACGACAGGCAGGGCCTTCTTGCCTCGGCCGTGTTCTTATCTCTGCAAGACGAACGGACACACACACACATACTCACACACGCACACACGCACGCACACACGCACACACACATACACTCACACACACACAAACACGCACACACGCACACACACATACATTCTTCACCTCTCGACTCCTACCTATTAGTCGCCTCTTACGACAGGCAGGGCCTTCTTGCCTTGGCCGTGTTCTTATCTCTGCAAGCCGAACGGACACACACATACTCACACACGCACACACACACGCACACACGCACACACACACATACACTCTTCACCTCTCGACTCCTATCTATTAGCCGCCTCTTACGATAGGCAGGGCCTTCTTGCCTCGGTCGTGTTCTTATTTCTGCAAGCCGAACTAACACACACACATACTCACACAGGCACACACGCACACACACATACACTCACACACACACAAACACGCACACACGCACACACACATACATTCTTTACCTCTCGACTCCTACCTATTAGTCGCCTCTTAAGACAGGCAGGGCCTTCTTGCCACGGACGTATACCTATCTCTGCGAGCCGAACGGACACACACACACACACACACTTGCACACATACACACACACATACACATACGCGCTTCACCTCTCGACTCCTACCCATTAGTCGCTCCTTACAGCAAGCATGGCCTTCCTGCCACGGAAGTATTCTTATCTTTACGAGCCGAAGGGATACACACACACATACACACACACATACACACACACATACTCACACACGGACGCACACACGCACACACACATACACTCACACACACACAAACACGCACACACGCACACACACATACATTCTTCACCTCTCGACTCCTACCTATTAGTCGCCTCTTACGATAGGCAGGGCCTTCTTGCCTCGGTTGTGCTACTATCTCTGCAAGCCGAACGGACACACACACACACATACACACACACTCTCACACGCACACGCACGCACATACGCACACACATATACACTCTTCACCACTCGACTCTTACCCATTATTCGCCTCTTACGACAGGCAGGGCCTTCTTGCCACGGCCGTGTTCTTATCTCTGCGAGCCGACTGGACACACACACACTCACACACACACTCACACACACAAATACACACACACTCACACACGCACACACACGCACACTCACACACACATACACTCTTCACCTCTCGACTCCTACCCATTAGTCGCCTCTTACGACAGGCAGGGCCTTCTTGCCACGGCCGTGTTCTTATCTCTGCAAGCCGAACGGACACACAAACATACACACGCACGCACACACACACACATACACTCTTCACCTCTCGACTCCTACCCATTATTCTCCTCTTACGACAGGCAGGGCCTTCTTGCAACGGCCGTGCTCATATCTCTGCGAGCCGACCGGACACACACACACTGACACACACACACTCACACACACACTCACACACGCACGCACACACGCACACAAACACACACACATACACTCTTCACCTCTCGGCTTCTACCCATTATTCGGCTCTTACGACAGGCAGGGCCTTCTTGCCACGGCCGTATTTTTATCTCTGCGAGCCGAGCGGACAAACACACACACTCACACACACACACACACACACATACACTCTTCACCTCTCGACCCCTACCTTTTAGTCGCCTCTTACGAGAGGCAGGGCCTTCTTTCCCCGGCCGTATTCTTATCTCTGCAAGCCGAACGGATACACACACTCACACACACACGCACGCACACACGCACACACACACACAAATACACTCTTCACCTCTCGACTCCTACCCATTAGTCGCCTTTTACGACAGGCATGTCCTTCTTGCCTCGTCCGTATCTCTGCGAGCCGAACGGACACTTACATACATACACACACACTTACAAACGCACAAACACACACACACGCACACACACATACACTCTTCACCTCTCGACTCCTACCCATTTGTCACCTCTTACGACAGGCATGGCATTCTTGCCACCGCTGTTTTCTATTCTCTGCGAGCCGAAGGGACACACATACAGACACACACACACTCACAGACACACACACACGCACGCACACACGCACACACACATAGACTCTCACACACACACACACGCACACACGCACACACACATACACTCTTCACCTCTCGATTCCTACCTATTAGTCGCCCCTTACAAGAGGCAGGGCCTTCTTGCCTTGGCCGTATTCTTATCTCTGCAAGCCTAACGGACACACACACATACACACACATACTCACACACGCAAACACACACGCACACACACATACACTCTTCACCTCTCGACTCCTTCCCATTAGTCACCTCTTACGACAGGCATAGCATTCTTGCCACCGCTGTTTTCTTTTCTCTGCGAACCGAAGGGACACACATACACACACACACTCACAGACACACACACACGCACGCACACACGCACACACACATACACTCACACACACTCACGGACACACGCACACACACATACACTCTTCACCTCTCGATTCCTACCTATTAGTCGCCCCATACAAGAGGCAGGGCTTTCTTGCCTTGGCCGTATTCTTATCTCTGCAAGCCTAACGGACACACGCACACACACACACACATACACTCTTCACCTCTCGACTCCTACCCATTAGTCGCTTCTTACGTCAGGGAGGGCCTTCTTTCCTCGGCCGTGTTCTTATCTCTGCAAGCCGATTGGGCACACACACATACTCACACACGCACACACACGCACACACACATACACTCTTTACCCCTCGACTCCTACCTATTAGTCGCCCCTTACAAGAGGCAGGGCCTTCTTGCCTCGGCCGTATTCTTATCTCTGCAAGCCAAACGGACACACACACATACACACACACTCACACACGCACACACACACATACACTCTTCACCTCTCGACTCCTACCCATTAGTCGCCACTTACGACAGGCAGGGCCTTTTTGCCCCGGCCGTATTCTTATCTTCTAATCTCTGGGAGCCGAACGGACACTTACATACATACACACACACACTTACAAACGCACAAACACACACACACGCACACACACATACACTCTTCACCTCTCGACTCCTACACATTAGTCACCTCTTACGACAGGCATGGCATTCTTGCCACCGCTGTTTTCTTTTCTCTGCGAGCCGAACGGACACACATACACACACACACACACTCACAGACACACACACACGCACGCACACACGCACACACACATATACACACACACACACACGCACACACGCACACAAGAGTGTATGTTTACCTATTATACGCCTCTTACAAGAGGCAGGGCCTTCTTGCCTCGGCCGTATTCTTATCTCTGCAAGCCAAACGGACACACACACATACACACACACTCACACACGCACACACACACATACACTCTTCACCTCTCGACTCCTACCCATTAGTCGCCACTTACGACAGGCAGGGCCTTCTTGCCTCGGCCGTATTCTTATCTCTGCAAGCCAAACGGACACACACACATACACACACACTCACACACGCACACACACATACACTCTTCACCTCTCGACTCCTACCCATTAGTCGCCTCTTACGACAAGCATGGCCTTCTTGCCACCGCAGTTTTCTTATCTCTGCGAGCCGAAGGGACACACACATACACACACACTCACACACACACGCACGCACACATACACTCTTCACCTCTCGACTCCTACCCATGAGTCGCCCATTACGACAGTCATGGCCTTCTTGCCACCGCTGTTTTCTTATCTCTGCGAGCCGAAGGGACACACACATACACACACACTCACACACACACGCACGCACACATACACTCTTCACCTCTCGACTCCTACCCATTAGTCGCCTCTTACGACAGTCAGGGCCTTCTTGCCACGGCCGTGTTCTTATCTCTGCGAGCCAACCGGACACACACACTCACACACACACACACATACACACACACACTCACACACGCACGCACACACACACACACTTACACACGCATACACACACACACACATACACTTTTCACCTCTCGACTCCTACCCATTAGTCACCTCTTACGACAGGCATGGCCTTCTTGAAACCGCTGATTTCTTATCTCTGCGAGCCGAAGGGACACACATACACATACACACACACTCACACACACACGCACACACGCACGCACACATACACTCTTTACCTCTCAACTCCTACCTATTAGTCGCCCCTTACAAGAGGCAGGGCCTTCTTGCCTCGGCCGTATTGTTATCTCTGCAAGCCAAACGGACACACACACATACTCACACACGCACAAACACACGCACACACGCATACACACATACACTCTTCACCTATCGTCTCCTACCTATTAGTCGCCCCTTACAAAAGGCAGGGCCTTCTTGCCTCTGCCGTATTCTTATCTCTGCAAGCCAAACGGACACACAAACATACACACACACACTCACACACGCACATACACGCACACACGCACACACACACATATACACTCTTTACCACTCGACTCCTACCCATTAGTCGCCTCTTACGACAGGCAGGGCCTTCTTGCCACGGCCGTGTTCTTATCTCTGCGAGCCTACTGGACACACACACACTCACACACACAAATACACACACACACATACTCACACACGCACACACACGCACACACGCACACACACACACATACACACACACACTCACACACACACACGCACACACGCACGCACACACGCACACACACATACACTCACACACACACACAAACACGCACACACGCACACACACATACATTCTTCACTTCTCTAATCCTACCAATTAGTCGCCTCTCACGACAGGCAGGGCCTTCTTGCCTCGGCCGTGTTCTTATCTCTGCAAGACGAACGGACACACACACACATACTCACACACGCACACACGCACGCACACACGCACACACACATACACTCACACACACACAAACACGCACACACGCACACACACATACATTCTTCACCTCTCGACTCCTACCTATTAGTCGCCTCTTACGACAGGCAGGGCCTTCTTGCCTTGGCCGTGTTCTTATCTCTGCAAGCCGAACGGACACACACATACTCACACACGCACACACACACGCACACACGCACACACACACATACACTCTTCACCTCTCGACTCCTATCTATTAGCCGCCTCTTACGATAGGCAGGGCCTTCTTGCCTCGGTCGTGTTCTTATTTCTGCAAGCCGAACTAACACACACACATACTCACACAGGCACACACGCACACACACATACACTCACACACACACAAACACGCACACACGCACACACACATACATTCTTTACCTCTCGACTCCTACCTATTAGTCGCCTCTTAAGACAGGCAGGGCCTTCTTGCCACGGACGTATACCTATCTCTGCGAGCCGAACGGACACACACACACACACACTTGCACACATACACACACACATACACATACACGCTTCACCTCTCGACTCCTACCCATTAGTCGCTCCTTACAGCAAGCATGGCCTTCCTGCCACGGACGTATTCTTATCTTTACGAGCCGAAGGGATACACACACACATACACACACACATACACACACACATACTCACACACGGACGCACACACGCACACACACATACACTCACACACACACAAACACGCACACACGCACACACACATACATTCTTCACCTCTCGACTCCTACCTATTAGTCGCCTCTTACGATAGGCAGGGCCTTCTTGCCTCGGTTGTGCTACTATCTCTGCAAGCCGAACGGACACACACACACACACATACACACACACTCTCACACGCACACGCACGCACATACGCACACACATATACACTCTTCACCACTCGACTCTTACCCATTATTCGCCTCTTACGACAGGCAGGGCCTTCTTGCCACGGCCGTGTTCTTATCTCTGCGAGCCGACTGGACACACACACACTCACACACACACTCACACACACAAATACACACACACTCACACACGCACACACACGCACACTCACACACACATACACTCTTCACCTCTCGACTCCTACCCATTAGTCGCCTCTTACGACAGGCAGGGCCTTCTTGCCACGGCCGTGTTCTTATCTCTGCAAGCCGAACGGACACACACACACACGCACACACACACACGCACACGCACACGCACACGCACACACTATTCACCTCTCGAGTCCTACCCATTATTCTCCTCTTACGACAGGCAGGGACTTCTTGCCACGGCCGTGTTCTTATCTCTGCAAGCCGAACGGACACACACATACACACACACACTCACACACACACACGCACACACACACACACACACGCACACACGCACACACACACAAATACACTCTTCACCTCTCGACTCCTACCCATTAGTCGCATCTTACGACAGGCATGGACTTATTGCCTCGGCCGTATTCTAATCTCTGCGAGCCGCACGGACACACACACATTCACACACACACTCACACACGTACGCACACACGCACACACACACATACACTCTTCACCTCTCGACTCCTACCCATTATTCTCCTCTTACGACAGGCAGGGACTTTTTGCCACGGCCGTGTTCTTATCTCTGCGAGCCGAACGCACACACACACACACTCACACACAAACACACACACGCAAGCACACATACACTATTCACCTCTCGACTTCTACACATTATTCTCCTCTTACGACAGGCAGGGACTTCTTGCCACGGCCGTGTTCTTATCTCTGCGAGCCGAACGGACACACACACACACGCACAGACAAACACACGCACACAGGCACACACGCACACACGCACACGTACACGCACACGCACACACTCTCCACCTCTCGACTCCTATCCATTAGTCGCCTCTTAAGACAGGCAGGGCCTTCTTGCCTCGGCCGTATTCTTATCTCTGCAAGCCAAACGGACACACACACACATACACACACACACTCACACACGCACAAACACACGCACACACACACAGACACATACACTCTTCACCTCTCGACTCCTATTCATTAGTCGCCTCTTACGACAGGCAGGGACTTCTTGCCACGGCCGTGTTCTTATCTCTGCGAGCCGAACGGACACACACACTCACACACACACACGCACACACACACGCACACACGCACACACACACAAATACACTCTTCACCTCTCGACCCCTACCCATTAGTCGCCTCTTACGACAGGCATGGACTTATTGCCTCGGCCGTATTCTAATCTCTGCGAGCCGAACGGACACACACATACGTACACACACACTCACACACACACACACACGCACACACGCACGCACACATACCCTCTTCACCTCTCGACTCCTACCCATTAGTCGCCTCTTACGACAGCCAGGGCCTTCTTGCCACGGCCGTGTTCTCATTTCCGCGAGCCGACCGGACACACACACACACGCACACACAAACACACGCACACAGGCACAAACGCACACACGCTAACGCACACGCACACGCACACACTCTCCACCTCTCGACTCATATCCATTAGTCGCCTTTGGAGAGGCACGGCCTTCTTGCTCATTTCAGCGAGCCGAACGGACACACACACACACTCACACAGACACGCACGCACACACGCCACTCACACGCACACACACATACTCACACACGCACACCCACACGCACACACGCACACACACATACACTCTTCACCTCTCGACTCCTACCCATTAGTCGCCTCTAACGACAGGCAGGGCCTTCTTGCCACGGCCGTGTTCTTATCTCTGCAAGCCGAACGGACACACACACACACGCACACACACACACGCACACGCACACGCACACGCACACACTATTCACCTCTCGAGTCCTACCCATTATTCTTTTCTTACGACAGGCAGGGACTTCTTGCCACGGCCGTGTTCTTATCTCTGCAAGCCGAACGGACACACACATACACACACACACTCACACACACACACGCACACACACACACACACGCACACACGCACACACACACAAATACACTCTTCACCTCTCGACTCCTACCCATTAGTCGCATCTTACGACAGGCATGGACTTTTTGCCACGGCCGTGTTCTTATCTCTGCGAGCCGCACGGACACACACACATTCACACACACACTCACACACGTACGCACACACGCACACACACACATACACTCTTCACCTCTCGACTCCTACCCATTATTCTCCTCTTACGACAGGCAGGGACTTTTTGCCACGGCCGTGTTCTTATCTCTGCGAGCCGAACGCACACACACACACACACTCACACACAAACACACACACGCAAGCACACATACACTATTCACCTCTCGACTTCTACACATTATTCTCCTCTTACGACAGGCAGGGACTTCTTGCCTCGGCCGTATTCTTATCTCTGCAAGCCAAACGGACACACACACACATACACACACACACTCACACACGCACAAAAACACGCACACACACACACAGACACATACACTCTTCACCTCTCGACTCCTATTCATTAGTCGCCTCTTACGACAGGCAGGGACTTCTTGCCACGGCCGTGTTCTTATCTCTGCGAGCCGAACGGACACACACACACTCACACACACACACGCACACACACACGCACACACGCACACACACACAAATACACTCTTCACCTCTCGACCCCTACCCATTAGTCGCCTCTTACGACAGGCATGGACTTATTGCCTCGGCCGTATTCTAATCTCTGCGAGCCGAACGGACACACACATACGTACACACACACTCACACACACACACACGCACACACGCACGCACACATACCCTCTTCACCTCTCGACTCCTACCCATTAGTCGCCTCTTACGACAGCCAGGGCCTTCTTGCCACGGCCGTGTTCTCATTTCCGCGAGCCGACCGGACACACACACACACGCACACACAAACACACGCACACAGGCACAAACGCACACACGCTAACGCACACGCACACGCACACACTCTCCACCTCTCGACTCCTATCCATTAGTCGCCTTTGGGGAGGCACGGCCTTCTTGCTCATTTCAGCGAGCCGAACGGACACACACACACACTCACACAGACACGCACGCACACACGCCACTCACACGCACACACACATACTCACACACGCACACCCACACGCACACACGCACACACACATACACTCTTCACCTCTCGACTCCTACCTATTAGTCGCCTCTTACGATAGGCAGGGTCTTCTTGCCTCGGACGTGTTCTTATCTCTGCAAGCCGAACGGACACACACACACACACACGCACACACAAACACACGCACACAGGCACCCACGCACATGCACATGCACACGCACACGCACACACTCTCCAC
>NW_027311978.1:57500-80000 GCF_040954645.1 Diabrotica undecimpunctata | reverse complement strand
CACACACTCACACACACACAAACACGCCCACACGCACACACACATACATTCTTCACCTCTCGACTCCTACCTATTAGTCGCCTCTTACGATAGGCAGGGCCTTCTTGCCTCGGTCGTGTTTTTATCTCTGCAAGCCGAACTAACACACACACATACTCACACACGCACACACACACGCACACACGCACACACACATACACTTTTCACCTCTCGACTCCTACTTATTAGTCGCCCACTCTTCGCCTCTCGACTCCTATCCATTAGTCGCCTCGTACGATTTGCATCGCTTTCTTGCCACGGCCGTGTTCTTATCTCTGCGAGCCGAAGGGACACACACACATACTCACACACGCACACACACACGCACACACGCACACACGCACACACACATACACTCTTCACCTCTCGACTCCTACCTATTAGTCGCCCCTTACAACTGGCAGGGTCTTCTTGCCTTGGCCGTATTCTTACCTCTGCAAGCCAGACGGACACACACACATACACACACACTCACACACGCACACACACGCACACACGCACACACACACATACACTCTTCACCTCTCGACCCCTACCCATTAGTCGCCTCTTACGACAGGCAGGGCCTTCCTGCCACGGCCATGTTCTTATCTCTGCGAGCCGAACGGACACACACACTCACACACACACATACAAAAACACACACACACACACGCACGCACACACGCGCACACACACATATACACTCTCCACCTTTCGACTCCTATCCATTAGTCGCCTCTTAAGACAGGCATGACCTTCTTGCCACGGACGTATTCTTATCTCTGCAAGCCGAACGGACACACACACATACTCACACACGCTCACACACACGCACACACGTACACACACACATACACTCTTCACCTCTCGACTCCTACCCATTAGTCGACTCTTACGACAGGCAGGGCCTTCTTGCCACGGCCGTGTTCTCATTTCAGCGAGCCGACCGGACACACACACACACGCACACACAAACACACGCACACAGGCACAAACGCACACACGCAAACGCACACGCACACGCACACACTCTCCACCTCTCGAGTCCTATCCATTAGTCGCCTCTTAAGACAGGCAGAGCCTTCTTGCAACGAACGCATTCTTATCTCTGCGAGCCGAAAGGACACGCACACACACTCACACACAAACACACACACGCAAGCACACATACACTATTCACCTCTCGACTTCTACCCATTATTCTCCTCTTACGACAGGCAGGGACTTCTTGCCACGGCCGTGTTTTTATCTCTGCAAGCCGAACGGACACACACACGCACACACAAATACACACACACACGCACACACGCACACACACGCACCCACGCACACGCACACGCACACGCACACACTCTCCACCTCTCGACTCCTATCCATTAGCCGCCTCTTAAGACAGGTAGGGCCTTCTTGCCACGGCCGTAATCTTATCTCTGCGAGCCGAGCGGACAAACACACACACTCACACACACACACACACACACATACACTCTTCACCTCTCGACCCCTACCTTTTAGTCGCCTCTTACGAGAGGCATGGCCTTCTTGCCACGGCCGTATTCTTATATCTGCAAGCCGAACGGACACACACACTCATACACACACACTCACACACGCACAAACACACACACACACACACGCACACACACATACACTCTTCACCTCTCGACTCCTACCTTTTAGTCGCCTCTTACGATAAGCAGGGCCTTCTTGCCGCGGTCGTGTTCTCATCTCTGCAAGCCAAACTAACACACACACATACTCACACACGCACACACACACACACACACACACACACGCACACACGCACACACACATACACTCTTCACCTCTCGACTCCTACTTATTAGTCGACCCTTACAAGAGGCAGCTATTCTTATCTCTGCAAGCCAAACGGACACACACACATACACACACACTCACACACGCCCACACACGCACACACGCACACACACACACATACACTCTTCACCTCTCGACTCCTACCCATTATTCTCCTCTTACGACAGGCAGGGACTTCTTGCCACGGCCGTGTTCTTATCTCTGCAAGCCGAACGGACACACACACATACTCACACACGCACACACACACGCACACACGCACAAACACACATACACTCTTCACCTCTCGACTCCTACCTATTAGTCGCCCCTTACAACTGGCAGGGTCTTCTTGCCTTGGCCGTATTCTTACCTCTGCAAGCCAGACGGACACACACATACACACACACTTACACACATACACTCTTCACCTCTCGACTCCTACCTATTAGTCGCCCCTTACAACTGGCAGGGTCTTCTTGCCTTGGCCGTATTCTTACCTCTGCAAGCCAGACGGACACACACACATACACACACACTCACACACGCACACACACACGCACACACGCACACACACACATACACTCTTCACCTCTCGACCCCTACCCATTAGTCGCCTCTTACGACAGGCAGGGCCTTCCTGCCACGGCCATGTTCTTATCTCTGCGAGCCGACCGGACACACACACACTCACACACACTCACACATACAAGAACACACACAGACACGCACGCACACACGCGCACACACACATATACACTCTTCACCTCTCGACTCCTACCCATTTTTCTTCTATTTCGAAAGGCAGGGACTTCTTGCCACGGCCATGTTCTTATCTCTGCGAGCCGACCGGACACACACACTCACACACACACATACAAGAACACACACACACGCACGCACACACGCGCACACACACATATACACTCTCCACCTTTCGACTCCTATCCATTAGTCGCCTCTTAAGACAGGCATGGCCTTCTTGCCTCGGCCGTATTCTAATCTCTGCGAGCCAAACGGACACACACACACACTGACACACACACACGTTCACACACACACTCACACACTCACACACGTACGCACACACGCACACACACACATACACTTTTCACCTCTCGACTCCTACCCATTATTCTCCTATTACGACAGGCAGGGACTTCTTGCCACGGCCGTGTTCTTATCTCTGCAAGCCGAACGGACACACACACATACTCACACACGCACACACACACGCACACACGTACACACACACATACACTCTTCACCTCTCGACTCCTACCCATTAGTCGCCTCTTACGTCAGGCAGGGCCTTCTTGCCACGGCCGTGTTCTCATTTCAGCGAGCCGACCGGACAAACACACACACGCACACACAAACACACGCACACAGGCACAAACGCACACACGCAAACGCACACGCACACGCACACACTCTCCACCTCTCGAGTCCTATCCATTAGTCGCCTCTTAAGACAGGCAGAGCCTTCTTGCAACGAACGTATTCTTATCTCTGCGAGCCGAAAGGACACACACACACACTCACACACAAACACACACACGCAAGCACACATACACTATTCACCTCTCGACTTCTACCCATTATTCTCCTCTTACGACAGGCAGGGACTTCTTGCCACGGCCGTGTTCTTATCTCTGCAAGCCGAACGGACACACACACACGCACACACAAATACACACACACACGCACACACGCACACACGCACACACGCACACACACGCACCCACGCACACGCACACGCACACGCACACACTCTCCACCTCTCGACTCCTATCCATTAGCCGCCTTTTAAGACAGGTAGGGCCTTCTTGCCACGGCCGTAATCTTATCTCTGCGAGCCGAGCGGACAAACACACACACTCACACACACACACACACATACACTCTTCACCTCTCGACCCCTACCTTTTAGTCGCCTCTTACGAGAGGCAGGGCCTTCTTGCCCCGGCCGTATTCATATCTCTGCAAGCCGAACGGACATACACACTCATACACACACACTCACACACGCATAAACACACATACACGCACACACGCACACACACATACACTCTTCACCTCTCGACTCCTACCAATTAGTCGCTCCTTACACCAAGCATGGCCTTCTTGCCACGGCCGTATTCTTATCTCTGCAAGCCGAACGGACACACACACTCATACACACACACTCACACACGCACAAATACACACACGCACACACGCACACACACATACACTCTTCACCTCTCGACTCCTACCTTTTAGTCGCCTCTTACGATAAGCAGGGCCTTCTTGCCGCGGTCGTGTTCTCATCTCTGCAAGCCAAACTAACACACACACATACTCACACACGCACACACACACACACGCACACACGCACATACACATACACTCTTCACCTCTCGACTCCTACTTATTAGTCGACCCTTACA
Source organism: Diabrotica undecimpunctata (assembly GCF_040954645.1). Classification (NCBI taxonomy): domain Eukaryota; kingdom Metazoa; phylum Arthropoda; class Insecta; order Coleoptera; family Chrysomelidae; genus Diabrotica; species Diabrotica undecimpunctata. The sequence goes on along the minus strand of NW_027311978.1, from coordinate 75,729 downwards.
AGAGGCAGGGCCTTCTGGCCTCGGCCGTATTCTTATCTCTGCAAGCCAAACGGACACACACACATACACACACACTCACACACGCCCACACACGCACACACGCACACACACACACACATACACTCTTCACCTCTCGACTCCTACCCATTATTCTCCTCTTACGACAGGCAGGGACTTCTTGCCACGGCCGTGTTCTTATCTCTGCAAGCCGAACGGACACACACACATACTCACACACGCACACACACACGCACACACGCACACACACACACATACACTCTTCACCTCTCGACTCCTACCTATTAGTCGCCCCTTACAACTGGCAGGGTCTTCTTGCCTTGGCCGTATTCTTACCTCTGCAAGCCAGACGGACACACACACATACACACACACTCACACACGCACACACACACGCACACACGCACACACACACATACACTCTTCACCTCTCGACCCCTACCTATTAGTCGCCTCTTACGACAGGCAGGGCCTTCCGGCCACGGCCATGTTCTTATCTCTGCGAGCCGACCGGACACACACACACTCACACACACACATACAAGAACACACACAGACACGCACGCACACACGCGCACACACACACATATACACTCTTCACCTCTCGACTCCTACCCATTATTCTCCTATTACGACAGGCAGGGACTTCTTGCCACGGCCGTGTTCTTATCTATGCAAGCCGAACGGACACACACACACACACACGCACACACACACGCACACGCACACATTCTCCACCTCTCGACTCCTACCCATTAGTCGCCTCTTACGACAGGCAGGGCCTTCTTGCCTCGGCCGTATTCTTATCTCTGCAAGCCAAACGGACACACACACAAATACACACACATACTCACACACGCACAAACACACGCACACACACAAAGACACATACACTCTTCACCTCTCGACTCCTACCCATTATTCCCCCTCTTACGACAGGCAGGGACTTCTTGCCACGGCCGTGTTCTTATCTCTGCAAGCCGAACGGACACACACACACACACGCACACGCACACGCACACGCACACACTCTTCACCTCTCGACTCCTACCCATTATTCCCCTCTTACGACAGGCAGGGACTTCTTGCCACGGCCGTGTTCTTATCTCTGCAAGCCGAACATACACACACATACACACACACACTCACACACACACGCACACAGGCACACACACATACACTCACACACACACGCACATACGCACACACACATACATTCTTCACCTCTCGACTCCTACCGATTAGTCGTCTCTCACGACAGGCAGGGTCTTCTTGCCTCGGCCGTGTTCTTATCTCTGCGAGCCGAACGGACACACACACACTCACACACACACACACACATACACTCTTAACCTCTCGACTCCTACCCATTAGTCGCCTCTTACGACATTCAGGGACTTCTTGCCACGGACGTATTCTTATCTCTGCAAGCCGAACGGACACACACACATACACTCTTCACCTCTCGACTCCTACCCATTAGTCGCCCTTTACGACAGGCAGGGCCTTCTTGCCACGGCCATGTTCTTATCTCTGCGAGCCGAACGGACATACACACACTCACACACACACGCACGCTCACACGCACACACACACGCACACACGCACACGCACACGCACACGCACACACTCTCCACCTCTCGACTCCTATCCATTAGTCACCTCTTAAGACAGGCAGGGCCTTCTTGCCTCGGCCGTATTCTTATCTCTGCAAGCCGAACGGACACACACACACCCACACACACAAGCACGCACACACACATACACATACACTCTTAACCTCTCGACTCCTACCCATTAGTCGCCTCTTACGACATTCAGGGACTTCTTGCCACGGACGTATTCTTCACTCTGCAAGCCGAACGGACACACACACATACTCACACACACGCACACACGTACACACACACATACACTCTTCACCTCTCGACTCCTACCCATTAGTCGCCTCTTACGACAGGCAGGGCCTTCTTGCCACGGCCGTGTTCTCATTTCAGCGAGCAGACGGACACACACACACACGCACACACAAACACACGCACACAGGCACAAACGCACACACGCAAACGCACACGCACACGCACACACTCTCCACCTCTCGACTCCTATCCATTAGTCGCCTCTTAAGACAGGCAGAGCCTTCTTGCAACGAAAGCATTCTTATCTCTGCGAGCCGAACGGACACACACACACACTCACATACAAACACACACACGCAAGCACACATACACTATTCACCTCTCGACTTCTACCCATTATTCTCCTCTTACGACAGGCTGGGACTTCTTGCCACGGCCGTGTTCTTATCTCTGCAGGCCGAACGGACACACACACACGCACACACAAACACGCGCACACAGGCACACACGCACACACGCACACGCACACCCACACGTACACACTCTCCACCTCTCGATTCCTATCCATTAGTCGCCTCTTAAGACAGGCAGGGCCTTCTTGCCACGGCCGTGTTCGTATCTCTGCAAGCCGAACTGACACACAAACACTCGCACACAGGCACACACGCACACACGCACACACGCACACGCACACCCACACGCACACACTCTCCACCTCTCGATTCCTATCCATTAGTCGCCTCTTAAGACAGGCAGGGCCTTCTTGCCACAGACGTATTCCTATCTCTGCGAGCCAAACGGACACATACACACATACACACACACACACACTCACACACGCACAAACACACGCACACACGCACACACACATACACCATTTACCTCTCGACTTCCACCCATTATTCTCCTCTTACGACAGGCAGGGACTTCTTGCCACGGCCGTGTTCTTATCTCTGCAAGCCGAACGGACACACACACACGCACACACAAACACACGCACACAGGCACACACGCACACACGCACACGCACACCCACACGCACATACTCTCCACCTCTCGATTCCTATCCATTAGTCGCCTCTTAAGACAGGCAGGGCCTTCTTGCCACGGACGTATTCTTATCTCTGCGAGCCGAACGGACACACACACACGCACAGACAAACACACGCACACAGGCACACACGCACAAACACACGCACACACACACACACAGACACATACACTCTTCACCTCTCGACTCCTACCCATTAGTCGCCTCTTACGACAGGCATGGCCTTCTTGCCACCGACGTAGTCTTTTCTCTGCGAGTCAAACATACACATACACACACTCACATACACACACAAGCACACACACACACATACACACACGCACACACACACACAAACACAATCACTCTTCACCTCTCGACTCCTATTCATTAGTCGCCTCATAAGACAGGCAGGGCCTTCTTGCCTCGGCCGTATTCTTATCTTTGCAAGCCAAACGGACACATACACACATACAGACACACACACACACTCACACACGCACAAACACACGCACACACGCACACACACATACACCATTCACCTCTCGACTTCTACCCATTATTCTCCTCTTACGACAGGCAGGGACTTCTTGCCACGGCCGTGTTCTTATCTCTGCAAGCCGAACGGACACACACACACGCACACACAAACACACGCACACAGGCACACACGCACACACGCACACGCACACCCACACGCACACACTCTCCACCTCTCGATTCCTATCCATTAGTCGCCTCTTAAGACAGGCAGGGCCTTCTTGCCACAGACGTATTCCTATCTCTGCGAGCCAAACGGACACATACACACATACACACACACACTCACACACGCACAAACACACGCACACACGCACACACACATACACCATTCACCTCTCGACTTCCACCCATTATTCTCCTCTTACGACAGGCAGGGACTTCTTGCCACGGCCGTGTTCTTATCTCTGCAAGCCGAACGGACACACACACACGCACACACAAACACACGCACACAGGCACACACGCACACACGCACACGCACACCCACACGCACATACTCTCCACCTCTCGATTCCTATCCATTAGTCGCCTCTTAAGACAGGCAGGGCCTTCTTGCCACGGACGTATTCTTATCTCTGCGAGCCGAACGGACACACACACACGCACAGACAAACACACGCACACAGGCACACACGCACAAACACACGCACACACACACACACAGACACATACACTCTTCACCTCTCGACTCCTACCCATTAGTCGCCTCTTACGACAGGCATGGCCTTCTTGCCACCGACGTAGTCTTTTCTCTGCGAGTCAAACATACACATACACACACTCACATACACACACAAGCACACACACACACATACACACACGCACACACACACACACACACACACAATCACTCTTCACCTCTCGACTCCTATCCATTAGTCGCCTCATAAGACAGGCAGGGCCTTCTTGCCTCGGCCGTATTCTTATCTTTGCAAGCCAAACGGACACATACACACATACAGACACACACACACACTCACACACGCACAAACACACGCACACACGCACACACACATACACCATTCACCTCTCGACTTCTACCCATTATTCTCCTCTTACGACAGGCAGGGACTTCTTGCCACGGCCGTGTTCTTATCTCTGCAAGCCGAACGGACACACACATACGCACACACAAACACACGCACACAGGCACACACGCACACACGCACACGCACATCCACACGCACATACTCTTCACCTCTCGACTCCTACCCATTAGTCGCCTCTTACGACAGGCATGGCCTTTTTGCCACCGACGTAGTCTTTTCTCTGCGAGTCAAACGGACACATACACACACTCACATACACACACAAGCACACACACACACACACATACACACACGCACACACACACACACACAATCACTCTTCACCTCTCGACTCCTACCTATGAGGAGCCCCTTACGGCATGCAGGGCCTTCTTGCCTCGGCCGTATTCTTATCTCTGCAAGCCGAACAAACACACACACACACCCTCACATACGCACACACACACACACACAAATACACTCTTCACCCTTCGACTCCTACTCATTAGTCGCCTCTTACGACAAGCATGGCCTTCTTGCCTCGGCCGTATTCTTATCTCTGCGAGCCGAACGGACACACACATAGATACACACACACGCACACACACACACGCACACACGCACACACTCATACACTCCTCACCTTTTGACTCCTACCCATTAGTCGCCTCTTGCGACAGGCAGGGCTTTCTTGCCACGACCGTGCTCGTATCTCTGCGAGCCGAACAGACACACACACACTCACACACACACACACGCACACACAGACACATACACTCTTCACCTCTCGACTCCTACCCATTAGTCGCCTCTTTCGACAGGCAGGGCCTTTTTGCAACGGCCGTGTTCTTATCTCTGCGAGCCATACAGACACACATACACACTCACACACACACACACACACCTACACTCTTTACCTCTCGACTCCTACCTATTACTCGCCCCTTACGACAGGCAGGGCCTTCTTGCCTCGGCTGTATTCTTATCTCTGCAGGCCGAACGGACACACATACATACACACACACTCACACACGCACACACACACACACACACTCACACACACACACGCACACACACACAGACACTCTTCACCTTTCGACTCCTACCCATTAGTCGCCTCTTACGACAGGCAGGGCCTTCTTGCCACGGCCGTATTCTTATCTCTGCGAGCCGAACGGACACACACACACACACACTCACACACGCACACACGCACACACACATACACTCTTCACCTCTCGACTCCTACCCATTAGTCGCCTCTTACGACCGGCAGGGCCTTTTTGCCACGGCCGTGTTTTTATCTCTGCGAGCCATACAGACACACACACACACACACTCACACACACACACACACACCTAAACTCTCCACCTCTCGACTCTTACCTATTACTCGCCCCTTACGACAGGCAGGCATGGCCTTCTTACCACGACCGTATTTTTATCTCTGCGAGCCGAAGGAATACACACACACACACACTCACAAACATCCACACAGACACACACGCACACACGCACGCTTACACGAACACACACATACACTCACACACACACACATGCACACACGCACACACACACATGCACTCTTCACCTCTCGACTCCTACCTATTAGTCGCCTCTTACGATAGGCAGGGCCTTCTTGCCTCGGCCGTGTTCTTATCTCTGCAAGCCGAACGGACACACACACATACTCACACACGCACACACACATGCACACACGCACACACACACACATACACTCTTCACCTCTCGACTCCTACCTATAAGTCGCCTTTTACGATAGGCAGGGCCTTCTTGCCTCCGTCGTGTTCTTATATCTGCAGGCCGAACTAACACACACACATACTCACACACGCACACACACACACGCACACACACATACACTCTTCACCTCTCGACTCCTACTTATTAGTCGCTCCTTACAAGCTGCAGGGCCTTTTTGCCTCGGCCGTATTTTTATCTCTGCATGCCAAACGGACACACAAACATACACACGCACGCACACACACACACACATACACTCTTCACCTCTCGACTCCTACCCATTATTCTCCTCTTACGACAGGCAGGGCCTTCTTGCAACGGCCGTGCTCATATCTCTGCGAGCCGACCGGACACACACACACTGACACACACACACTCACACACACACTCACACACGCACGCACACACGCACACAAACACACACACATACACTCTTCACCTCTCGGCTTCTACCCATTATTTGGCTCTTACGACAGGCAGGGCCTTCTTGCCACGGCCGTATTTTTATCTCTGCGAGCCGAGCGGACACACACACAGTCACACACACACACACATACACTATTCACCTCTCGACTCCTCCCTTTTGGTCGCCTCTTACGAGAGGCAGGGCCTTCTTTCCCCGGCCGTATTCTTATCTCTGCAAGCCGAACGGATACACACACTCACACACACACGCACGCACACACGCACACACACACACAAATACACTCTTCACCTCTCGACTCCTACCCATTAGTCGCCTTTTACGACAGGCATGTCCTTCTTGCCTCGTCCGTATCTCTGCGAGCCGAACGGACACTTACATACATACACACACACTTACAAACGCACAAACACACACACACGCACACACACATACACTCTTCACCTCTCGACTCCTACCCATTTGTCACCTCTTACGACAGGCATGGCATTCTTGCCACCGCTGTTTTCTATTCTCTGCGAGCCGAAGGGACACACATACAGACACACACACACTCACAGACACACACACACGCACGCACACACGCACACACACATAGACTCTCACACACACACACACGCACACACGCACACACACATACACTCTTCACCTCTCGATTCCTACCTATTAGTCGCCCCTTACAAGAGGCAGGGCCTTCTTGCCTTGGCCGTATTCTTATCTCTGCAAGCCTAACGGACACACACACATACACACACACACTCACACACGCAAACACACACGCACACATACATACACTCTTCACCTCTCGACTCCTTCCCATTAGTCACCTCTTACGACAGGCATAGCATTCTTGCCACCGCTGTTTTCTTTTCTCTGCGAACCGAAGGGACACACATACACACACACACTCACAGACACACACACACGCACGCACACACGCACACACACATACACTCACACACACTCACGGACACACGCACACACACATACACTCTTCACCTCTCGATTCCTACCTATTAGTCGCCCCATATAAGAGGCAGGGCTTTCTTGCCTTGGCCGTATTCTTATCTCTGCAAGCCAAACGGACACACACACACATACACACACACACTCACACACGCACAAACACACGCACACACACACAGACACATACACTCTTCACCTCTCGACTCCTATTCATTAGTCGCCTCTTACGACAGGCAGGGCTTCTTGCCACGGCCGTGTTCTTATCTCTGCGAGCCGAACGGACACACACACACTCACACACACACGCACACACACACGCACACACGCACACACACACAAATACACTCTTCACCTCTCGACCCCTACCCATTAGTCGCCTCTTACGACAGGCATGGACTTATTGCCTCGGCCGTATTCTAATCTCTGCGAGCCGAACGGACACACACATATGTACACACACACTCACACACACACACACACACGCACACACGCACGCACACATACCCTCTTCACCTCTCGACTCCTACCCATTAGTCGCCTCTTACGACAGCCAGGGCCTTCTTGCCACGGCCGTGTTCTCATTTCCGCGAGCCGACCGGACACACACACACACACGCACACACAAACACACGCACACAGGCACAAACGCACACACGCTAACGCACACGCACACGCACACACTCTCCACCTCTCGACTCCTATCCATTAGTCGCCTTTGGAGAGGCACGGCCTTCTTGCTCATTTCAGCGAGCCGAACGGACACACACACACACTCACACAGACACGCACGCACACACGCCACTCACACGCACACACACATACTCACACACGCACACCCACACGCACACACGCACACACACATACACTCTTCACCTCTCGACTCCTACCCATTAGTCGCCTCTTACGACAGGCAGGGCCTTCTTGCCACGGCCGTGTTCTTATCTCTGCAAGCCGAACGGACACACACACACACGCACACACACACACGCACACGCACACGCACACGCACACACTATTCACCTCTCGAGTCCTACCCATTATTCTCCTCTTACGACAGGCAGGGACTTCTTGCCACGGCCGTGTTCTTATCTCTGCAAGCCGAACGGACACACACATACACACACACACTCACACACACACGCACACACACACACACACACGCACACACGCACACACACACAAATACACTCTTCACCTCTCGACTCCTACCCATTAGTCGCATCTTACGACAGGCATGGACTTTTTGCCACGGCCGTGTTCTTATCTCTGCGAGCCGCACGGACACACACACATTCACACACACACTCACACACGTACGTACACACGCACACACACACATACACTCTTCACCTCTCGACTCCTACCCATTATTCTCCTCTTACGACAGGCAGGGACTTTTTGCCACGGCCGTGTTCTTATCTCTGCGAGCCGAACGCACACACACACACACACTCACACACAAACACACACACGCAAGCACACATACACTATTCACCTCTCGACTTCTACACATTATTCTCCTCTTACGACAGGCAGGGACTTCTTGCCTCGGCCGTATTCTTATCTCTGCAAGCCAAACGGACACACACACACATACACACACACACTCACACACGCACAAAACACGCACACACACACAGACACATACACTCTTCACCTCTCGACTCCTATTTATTAGTCGCCTCTTACGACAGGCAGGGACTTCTTGCCACGGCCGTGTTCTTATCTCTGCGAGCCGAACGGACACACACACACTCACACACACACACACACACAAATACACTCTTCACCTCTCGACCCCTACCCATTAGTCGCCTCTTACGACAGGCATGGACTTATTGCCTCGGCCGTATTCTAATCTCTGCGAGCCGAACGGACACACACATACGTACACACACACTCACACACACACACACACGCACACACGCACGCACACATACCCTCTTCACCTCTCGACTCCTACCCATTAGTCGCCTCTTACGACAGCCAGGGCCTTCTTGCCACGGCCGTGTTCTCATTTCCGCGAGCCGACCGGACACACACACACACGCACACACAAACACACGCACACAGGCACAAACGCACACACGCTAACGCACACGCACACGCACACACTCTCCACCTCTCGACTCCTATCCATTAGTCGCCTTTGGAGAGGCACGGCCTTCTTGCTCATTTCAGCGAGCCGAACGGACACACACACACACTCACACAGACACGCACGCACACACGCCACTCACACGCACACACACATACTCACACACGCACACCCACACGCACACACGCACACACACATACACTCTTCACCTCTCGACTCCTATCCATTTGTCGCCTCTTACGACAGGCAGGGCCTTCTTGCTACGGACGTGTTCTTATCTCTGCAAGCCAAACGGACACACACACACACACTCGCACACACACATACACACACATACACGCTTCACCTCTCGACTCCTACCCATTAGTCGCATCTTAAGACATTCAGGGCCTTCTTGCCTCGGTCGTGTTCTTATCTCTGCAAGCCAAACGGACACACACACACACACTCGCACACACACATACACACACATACACGCTTCACCTCTCGACTCCTACCCATTAGCCGCCTCTTAAGACAGGCAGGGCCTTCTTGCCCCGGCCGTATTCTTATCTCTGGAAGCCGAGCGGACAAACACACACACACACGCACGCACGCACTCACGCACACACACACACTCACACACGCACAAACACACGCACACACGCACACACACACACACACACATACACTCTTCACCTTTCGACTCCTACCCATTAGTCGCCTCTTACGACATTCAGGGACTTCTTGCCACGGCCGTTTTCTTATCTCTGCGAGCCGAACGGACACACACACACACTCACACACACACACACACGCAAGCACACATCTTCATCTTCTTGACTCCTACCCATTAGTCGCCTCTTACGACAGGCAGGGCCTTCTTGCCACGGCCGTGTTCTCATTTCAGCGAGCGGATCGGACACACACACACACGCACATACAAACACACGCACACAGGCACAAACGCACACACGCAAACGTACACGCACACGCACACACTCTCCACCTCTCGACTCCTATCCATTAGTCGCCTCTTAAGACAGGCAGGGCCTTCTTGCCGCGGACGTATTCTTATCTCTGCAAGCCGAACGGACACACACACACACGCACACACAAACACACGCACACAGGCACACACGCACACACGCACACACGCACACGTACACGCACACACTCTCCACCTCTCGACTCCTATCCATTAGTCGCCTCTTAAGACAGGCAGTGCCTTCTTGCCTCGGCCGTATTCTTATCTCTGCAAGCCAAACGGACACACACACACATACACACACACACTCACACACGCACAAACACACGTACACACACACAGACACATACACTCTTCACCTCTCGACTTCTACCCTTTAGTCGTCTCTTACGACAGGCAGGGACTTCTTGCCACGGCCGTGTTCTTATCTCTGCGATCCGAACGGACACACACATACTCACACAAACACACGCACACACACACGCACACACGCACACACACACAAATACACTCTTCACCTCTCGACTCCTACCCATTAGTCGCCTCTTACGACAGGCATGGACTTATTGCCTCGGCCGTATTCTAATCTCTGCGAGCCGAACGGACACACACACACGCACACGCACGCACACATACCCTCTTCACCTCTCGACTCCTACCCATTAATCGCCTCTTACGACAGCCAGGGCCTTCTTGCCACGGCCGTGTTCTCAATTCAGCGAGCCGACCGGACACACACACACACGCACACACAAACACACGCACACAGGCACAAACGCACACACGCTAACGCAAACGCACACGCACACACTCTCCACCTCTCGACTCCTATCCATTAGTCGCCTTTTAAGACAGCCACGGCCTTCTTGCCACGAACGCATTCTCATCTCTGCGAGCCGAACGGACACACACACACACTCACACAGACACGCACGCACACACGCCACTCACACGCACACACACATACTCACACACGCACACACACACGCACACACGCACCCACACACATACACTCTTCACCTCTCGACTCCTACCTATTAGTCGCCTCTTACGATAGGCAGGGTCTTCTTGCCTCGGACGTGTTCTTATCTCTGCAAGCCAAACGGACACACACACACACACTCGCACACACACATACACACACATACACGCTTCACCTCTCGACTCCTACCCACTAGTCGCATCTTAAGACAGTCAGGGCCTTCTTGCCTCGGTCGTGTTCTTATCTCTGCAAGCCGAACGGACACACACACACACACACACACACACGCACACACAAACACACGCACACAGGCACCTACGCACACGCACATGCACACGCACACGCACCTACTCTCCACCTCTCGACTCCTATCCATTTGTCGCCTCTTACGACAGGCAGGGCCTTCTTGCTACGGACGTGTTCTTATCTCTGCAAGCCAAACGGACACACACACACACACTCGCACACACACATACACACACATACACGCTTCACCTCTCGACTCCTACCCATTAGCCGCCTCTTAAGACAGGCAGGGCCTTTTTTCCCCTGGCCTTATTCTTATCTCTGGAAGCCGAGCGGACAAACACACACACACACGCACGCACGCACTCACGCACACACACACACTCACACACGCACAAACACACGCACACACGCACACACACACACACATACACTCTTCACCTTTCGGCTCCTACCCATTAGTCGCCTCTTACGACATTCAGGGACTTCTTGCCACGGCCGTTTTCTTATCTCTGCGAGCCGAACGGACACACACACACACTCACACACACACACACACGCAAGCATGAAAGGAGCAATTTGTACCTCCGATTGATTTGCCTACTCCGGGGAGTGTGCAAGCCAATCGTGGTCCTGGTCCACCCACCTTACGGCATAAGACCTGTTTCTACACAATATCTGACGAAACCATGTCAAGAGAACCCATCCCAGCACCGCACTCCAAAAACTTGCGGTGAAAGAAGGATCCCTTTTTCTTTATTGAATAAAAAAAAACTACAGAATTTCTACATAATTATAAACTAAACAATGTCTGGTATCCTAGAACCCTAATCTATTACTATTTCTAACATGTTTACTAATCTATCTTATCTAGCTAATGGACTTAAATCTAAAGGATGGTGTCTTTTCACTTCTCGCGGTGCTCAAGTACTGTTGGGCGTAGTGTCACTATCACTTTCAGCACTTGGGTTATTGTTGCGTTTTGCATATCACTTTTCACTATGTTTATTAATGTTTGTGACGCGTGATTATTAGCACTTGGGTTATTGTTGCGTTTTGCAACACTTTTCACTATGTTTATTAATGTTTTATGGCGCGTGATTATTGGCTAAGTTTTGTCGTGCAGTCCATTGCGGTTTGCTACAGCTTAACAGCCGACCGCTTTGACTATTTGGCTGTTCTGATGTTGTTTGAGTGATTTCCCTATTGCCCACCTAACGATTTTATTCTCATTAGGTGTATAGGTGTTTCGAGCGGGTGTGGTGATTGTCTTTGTGTTATGTGTCCTGTGTGTCGTCGTCGAGGATCATTTGCTCACCCCATTCGTTGATCCATTGTGTTAGTTCTTTGTCTGTGATGTCGATGTTGGTTGGTGGGTATGTCAGTTGTTTTTGTAATAATTGTTGTGTCAGAGTTTGTCTGGCTGTTTGTCTTTGTGCTATCGTGCATGTGTTGATAACGTGGTGTTGGTCTTCGGTTGTGTTGCAATGTCCGCAGTTTCCGTCTGTGTCTCGTAGGTTGAATCTATGATAGTATGCTTGTAAGTGTCCGTGTCCTGTGATTAGTTGCGTTGCTTTCCATGTGAGTGTTGGAGGAGTCAGTCTTACAGTTTTATATATGCTGTAAGTCTTTCTCCCCTTGTCTGTCGTGTCCCATGATTGTTGCCATGCGGCCAGTCTTGTGTTCAGTCTTAGTTGTTTTATGTCTTGTTTTCTGATTACTGTGATGTCGTCTTGTGTGTTGTTGTGTGCTGTGTTCGCTAGGTTATGTGCTATCTTTAGACCTGCGTTTTGTCTGTCTGTTTTTACTATATTATAGTGAATGTTGTGTTCAGTCATTTTTTCAAAGTGCAATTTTGCCATGTTTATTATTTTGTTTCTGTTATTTCCGTTTTGTATTTGTCGTAGTGTTGCGGTCGAGTCCGTGTGGAATGTGATTGTCTTGTTTTCGTAGTCTTGGATGTGCTGAGTTATTATTTCAGCGCTTTTAGCTAGGGCCCTGGCCTCTAGGCTATTTATGTCTTCACTCGATTTTACCTTGTATTTTAGTCTGTTGGTGTCCGTTTGGTTTTCAATGTATATACCGATCGCTTTGCTTTCTCTGTTGTTGTCAGATTTGATGCTAGCGTCGGTATATACCTTGATATCCGGTGTGTTTATGTCTTGTCTTAAATGTATCGTTCTGTTTGTAGGGTGTGGTGTGTCTGTAGTTTTGAGTTTTAGGTTGTTTATGCTGTTCTTGTTTTCGTCGTATGTTTTGTAAATGGCGAAGGCATCTATGTTCAGCGGTGTTGTTCCGGCCAGTACGTGTAGGGCCGCTGTTGGAGCGGTCTTATAAGCTCTTGTGATCGCCCGCAGAAATGGTCTTTCTGCGGCGGCCAACTGTTTTGCAATTCTTGTGTCTTTTGCTCTTTTGCCCCAGATCTCTGCTCCGTAAAGGAGCATGGGTTTTACCGCGTTCTCATAGATTGCCTTCAACATTTTTGGTGTCCGTCCCCAGTCCTTGCCGGCGATTATAAACAACTTGTGACCAATGTCGGCTGCTTTTTGCCTGTTCATTTTCACATGGTCCAACCATAGAAGTCCCGTGTCGAAGGTCAGTCCCAAGTATTTGAGATTTTCTGACGGTGTTATTGTTTGGTTATTAATTCGAAGTCTCGGGGGTCTGGTTGGTCTGTGTGGAATGAACATGACTTCCGTTTTGTCACTGTTGTATTTCAGTTTATACGTCTTAGCCCATTTGTCACAAGCTGTCCATATTTTTGTCCATTTATCTTCCAGGGTGTGGAGTGACTTCCCCGTTAGTAAGATAATCTGGTCGTCTGCAAAGGCCTGGATAGCGTCGTGTTCGGTTGTTGTTTCCGTCTGCTCGATGAAATCGAACCAGGACTCCATCAATAATATCCATAAGATGGGTCCCAGGCTCGATCCCTGCGGGCAGCCTTTTTGTGTCTTGTTCGTGATGTTCTCTGTAGTAATTTTTCTGTTTTGTAAAAAGTTTGTACAAAGTTCGCGTATGTTTTGTGGTGTGTCTGATTTGTGTAAGCTGTCTACTATTGTTGGGATCCAGGCAGAGTTAAATGCATTTTGGAGGTCTAGGGTTATCAGTACTGTGTGAAATTTATTTTTCTTATTTTCTGTTATTTTGGTGTTTATTTGCTCTATTGCATCTATGGTTGATCTTCCCTGCCTGAATCCGAATTGGTTTTCGTGAAGTTTGTTATGTGTTTCCAGGTAGTGTACCAGTCTTTTAGCTGTCAGCTTGTCGAGGACCTTTCCAAGTGTTGGGAGGAGGCAGATCGGTCTTTTGCCGCCGTCTTTTTTCGGTAGCCAGACCATGTCTGCTCCCTTCCAACACTCCGGAAAATCCCCGGCATCTAGGCAGTTGTTATATAGGTTTGTCAGTATTGCTGGGTCTGTCTCGTGCAAGTGTTGTATTATTTCCTTTGAAAGTCCGTCCGAGGCTGTTGCCTTTTTGTTCTTCATGTCCGTGAGTGTCTGTTTTATTTCGTCCTCGGTGAAGTGTTTGTCGTTGTTCGTGTTCTGTCTGTATTGCTTCCGTCTAAGCTCTTTGTGTGTTTCGTCGTCTTCTTGTTCATTGTCTGCCGGGAAATATTTTGTGTGTAGGAACCGTATTGTTTCCTCTCTGTTTTCTGTGTATGTACCATCGGGTTTTTTTATAGTGTTTAATGTGTGGTTGTTGTTTTCGTTTCTCTTTATGATTTTATAGCCGATATTCCACGGGTTGTCTGGGTCGTTGTTTGTTAGGTAGTCCCTGATGGCTGTTTTTTTGGTGGTTTTGATATTGTTTTTGTAGAGTCTCCTCTGCGTTGTATATTCAATTTCTGCTCTTCTTCTGTTGATTGGATCGGTTTCGTTTTAAAACTTTTTCCTTAAGTTATTGGTTTTCTTTCGCTGTGTTTCCAATTCTATTGTCCACCAGATTTGGGTTGTTCTTTTCCCTTTCCTTTTTCTCTTTGTCGTCTCTTGCACTATTTGCGTAATTTGGTTTTGTGTGTATTTTGCTTGCTCTAGTGCCGTTCCCGGTGAGTTCCATGTTTTTTCTAGTGTTAGTCTGCTTAGTTTTGTCTTGTCTATGTCTGCTATGTTGTATTTTCTATGTGTATTGTTACTGTTGTTCTGTTGTTTTTTGGTGCTGAAGGTGATGTACTGATGGTCGCTCAGAGTTTCCTCCTCGTTAACCTTCCAGTCCATCACCCTCAGATCCTTTGTTAGTGTTAGGTCTACCCAGCTTCTTCCTCTTGTTGAGAGGAAGGTCGGAGGGCTGTCATGTGTATTGTTAATGTATATGTTGTTTAATGTCGTCCAATCTATAATGTCTTGTCCTCTATTATCTGTTATGTCACCTCCCCAGCTCGGGTCCTTCGCATTAAAGTCGCCCACGAGCAGGGTCCGGTTTCTGTCGTTTTCTATGTTTAGTTTTTGTGTGTTTAGCGTGGTGTTTGCGTCTCCTCCAGGTTTGTCGTATATGTTTATTATGGTAGTGTCAGTGTTGTTAGTTCTAAGGTGTATAGTTGTACAGCTGTCGCTGGTTCTGTTTGAGATTAGTGTTACTTGTTTGGCTAGTGTGCGCTTTACGAGTATGGGCGCTTTCGTCGATTTGTCTAGTCCTAGAGTGAGGTACTCAGTGCTCTGCCACGCGTTTCGTCCGCACGCACGTCCGTCACACACGCAAGCACACATCTTCATCTTCTCGACTCCTACCCATTAGTCGCCTCTTACGACAGGCAGGGCCTTCTTGCCACGGCCGTGTTCTCATTTCAGCGAGCGAACCGGACACACACACACACGCACATACAAACACACGCACACAGGCACAAACGCACACACGCAAACGTACACGCATACGCACCCACTCTCCACCTCTCGACTCCTATCCATTAGTCGCCTCTTAAGACAGGCAGGGCCTTCTTGACACGAACGCATTCTTATCTCTGCGAGCCGAAAGGACACACAAAAACACACTCACACACACACACACACACGCAAGCACACATACACTATTCACCTCTCGACTTCTACCCATTATTCTCCTCTTACGACAGGCAGGGACTTCTTGCCACGGCCGTTTTCTTATCTCTGCGAGCCGAACGGACACACACACACACTCACACACACACACGCAAGCACACATCTTCATCTTCTCGACTCCTACCCATTAGTCGCCTCTTACGACAGGCAGGGCCTTCTTGCCACGGCCGTGTTCTCATTTCAGAGAGCGGACCGGACACACACACACACGCACACACAAACACACGCACACAGGCACACACGCACACACGCACACACGCACACGCACAAGCACACGCACACACTCTCCACCTCTCGATTCCTATCCATTAGTCGCCTCTTAAGACAGGCAGGGCCTTCTTGCCGCGGACGTATTCTTATCTCTGCGAGCCGAACGGACACACACACACACGCACACACAAACACACGCACACAGGCACACACGCACACACGCACACACGCACCCGTACACGCACACACTCTCCACCTCTCGACTCCTATCCATCAGTCGCCTCTTAAGACAGGCAGTGCCTTCTTGCCTCGGCCGTATTCTTATCTCTGCAAGCCAAACGGACACACACACACATACACACACACACTCACACACGCACAAACACACGTACACACACACAGACACATACACTCTTCACCTCTCGACTCCTACCCATTAGTCGTCTCTTACGACAGGCAGGGCCTTTTTGCCACGGCCGTGTTTTTATCTCTGCGAGCCATACAGACACACACACACTCACACACACACACACACCTAAACTCTTCTAAACGACAGGCAGGGCCTTCTTGCCACGGCTGTATTCTTATCTCTGCAAGCCGAACGGACACACACACACATACACTCACACACACGCACACACACACACTCACACACAGGTACACTCTTCAACTCGCGACTCCTACCCATTAGTTGCTCCTTACAGCAGGCATGGCCTTCTTGCCACGGCCGTATTCGTACCTCTGCGAGCAGAAGAGACACGCACACACACACACACACACACATACACATACACACACACACGCGCACACACACACACATACACTCTTCAACTCTCGACTCCTACCCATTAGTCGCTCCTTACAGCAGGCATGGCCTTCTTACCACGGCCGTATTCTTATCTCTGCGAGCCGAAGGGATACACACACACACACACTCACAAACACCCACACAGACGCACACGCACACACGCACGCTCACACGAACACTCACATACACTTACACACACACACATGCACACACGCACACACACACATACACTCTA
>NW_027311978.1:37500-52500 GCF_040954645.1 Diabrotica undecimpunctata | reverse complement strand
TCTTCACCTCTCGACTCCTACCCATTAGTCGCCTCTTACGTCAGGCAGGGCCTTCTTGCCTCGGCCGTATTCTTATCTCTGCAAGCCAAACGGACACACACACATACACACACACTCACACACGCACACACACACATACACTCTTCACCTCTCGACTCCTACCCATTAGTCGCCACACACACACGCGCATAAACGCACGCACACTAACATTCTTCACCTCTCGACTCCTACCCATTAGTCGCCCATTACGACAGGCATGGCCTTCTTGCCACCGCTGTTTTCTTATCTCTGCGAGCCGAAGGGACACACACATACACACACACTCACACACACACCCACGCACACATACACTCTTCACCTTTCGACTCCTACCCATTAGTCGCCTCTTACGACAGGCAGGGCCTTCTTGCCACGGCCGTGTTCTTATCTCTGCGAGCCAACCGGACACACACACTCACACACGTACGCACACATGCACACACTTACACACGCATACACACACACACACACATACACTTTTCACATCTCGACTCCTACATATTAGTCACCTCTTAAGACAGGCATGGCCTTCTTGAAACCGCTGATTTCTTATCTCTGTGAGCCGAAGGGACACACATACACATACACACACACTCACACACACACGCACACACACGCACACACGCACACACACACATACACTCTTCACCTCTACTCCTACCCATTAGTCGCCTCTTACGACAGGCAGGACCTTCTTGCCACGGCCGTGTTCTTATCTCTGCGAGCCGACTGGACACACACACACACTCACACACACAAATACACACACACTCACACACGCACACACACGCACACTCACACACACATACACTCTTCACCTCTCGACTCCTACCCATTAGTCGCCTCTTACGACAGGCAGGGAGTTCTTGCCACGGCCGTGTTCTTATCTCTGCAAGCCGAACGGACACACACACACGCACACACACACGCACACGCACACGCACACGCACACACTATTCACCTCTCGAGTCCTACCCATTATTCTCCTCTTACGACAGGCAGGGACTTCTTGTCACTGCCGTGTTCTTATCTCTGCAAGCCGAACGGACACACACATACACACACACACTCACACACACACACGCACACACACACACACACACGCACACACGCACACACACACAAATACACTCTTCACCTCTCGACTCCTACCCATTAGTCGCATCTTACGACAGGCATGGACTTATTGCCTCGGCCGTATTCTAATCTCTGCGAGCCGCACGGACACACACACATTCACACACACACTCACACACGTACGCACACACGCACACACACACATACACTCTTCACCTCTCGACTCCTACCCATTATTCTCCTCTTACGACAGGCAGGGACTTTTTGCCACGGCCGTGTTCTTATCTCTGCGAGCCGAACGCACACACACACACACACACACTTACACACAAACACACACACGCAAGCACACATACACTATTCACCTCTCGACTTCTACCCATTATTCTCCTCTTACGACAGGCAGGGACTTCTTGCCACGGCCGTGTTCTTATCTCTGCAAGCCGAACGGACAAACACACACACGCACACACAAACACACGCACACAGGCACACACGCACACACGCACACACGCACACACGGACACGCACACCCACACGCACACACTTTCCACCTCTCGATTCCTATCCATTAGTCGCCTCTTAAGACAGGCAGGGCCTTCTTGCCACGGACGTATTCTTATCTCTGCGAGCCGAACGGGCACACACACACACGCACAGACAAACACACGACACAGGCACACACGCACACACGCACACGTACACGCACACGCACACACTCTCCACCTCTCGACTCCTATCCATTAGTCGCCTCTTAAGACAGGCAGGGCCTTCTTGCCTCGGCCGTATTCTTATCTCTGCAAGCCAAACGGACACACACACACACATACACACACACTTACACACGCACAAACACACGCACACACACACAGACACATACACTCTCCACCTTTCGACTCCTATTCATTAGTCGCCTCTTACGACAGGCAGGGACTTCTGGCCACGGCCGTGTTCTTATCTCTGCGAGCCGAACGGACACACGCACACTCACACACACACACACACGCACACACACACGCACACACGCACACACACACAAATACACTCTTCACCTCTCGACTCCTACCCATTAGTCGCCTCTTACGACAGGCATGGACTTATTGCCTCGGCCGTATTCTAATCTCTGCGAGCCGAACGGACACACACATACGTACACACACACTCACACACACACACACGCACACACGCACGCACACATACCCTCTTCACCTCTCGACTCCTACCCATTAGTCGCCTCTTAAGACAGGCACGGCCTTCTTGCCACGAACGCATTCTTATCTCTGCGAGCCGAACGGACACACACACTCACACAGACACGCACGCATACACGCCACTCACACGCACACACACATACTCACACACGCACACACACGCACACACGCACCCACACACATACACTCTTCACCTCTCGACTCCTACCTATTAGTCGCCTCTTACGATAGGCAGGGTCTTCTTGCCTCGGTCGTGTTCTTATCTCTGCAAGCCGAACGGACACACACACACACACGCACACACAAACACACGCACACAGGCACACACGCACACACGCACACACACACGTACACGCACACAGTCTCCACCTCTCGACTCCTATCCACTTGTCGCCTCTTACGACAGGCAGGGCCTTCTTGCTACGGACGTGTTCTTATCTCTGCAAGCCAAACGGACACACACACACACACTCGCACACACACATACACACACATACACGCTTCACCTCTCGACTTCTACCCATTAGTCGCATCTTAAGACATTCAGGGCCTTCTTGCCTCGGTCGTGTTCTTATCTCTGCAAGCCGAACGGACACACACACACACGCACACACAAACACACGCACACAGGCACCCACGCACACGCACATGCACACGCACACGCACACACTCTCCACCTCTCGACTCCTATCCATTAGCCGCCTCTTAAGACAGGCAGGGTCTTCTTGCCCCGGCCGTATTCTTATCTCTGGAAGCCGAGCGGACAAACACACACACACACACGCACGCACGCACTCACGCACACACACACACTCACACACGCACAAACACACGCACACACGCACACACACACATACACTCTTCTCCTTTCGACTCCTACCCATTAGTGGCCTCTTACAACAGGCAGGGACTACTTGCCACAGTCGAGTTCTTATCTCTGTGTGCCGAACGGACACACACACACTCACACACACACTCACATACACACGCACGCACACACGCACACACACACGCACCCACGCACACGCATACGCACACGCACACGCACACACTCTCCACCTCTCGACTCCTATCCATTAGTCGCCTCTTAAGACAGGCAGGGCCTTCTTGCCACGGACGTATTCTTATCTCTGCACGCCGAATGGACACATACATACACTCGCACACACACATACACGCTTCACCTCTCGACTCCTACCCATTAGTCGCCTTTTACGACAGGCATGTCCTTCTTGCCTCGTCCGTATCTCTGCGAGCCGAACGGACACTTACATACATACACACACACTTACAAACGCACAAACACACACACACGCACACACACATACACTCTTCACCTCTCGACTCCTACCCATTTGTCACCTCTTACGACAGGCATGGCATTCTTGCCACCGCTGTTTTCTATTCTCTGCGATCCGAAGGGACACACATACAGACACACACACACTCACAGACACACACACGCACGCACACACGCACACACACATAGACTCTCACACACACACACGCACAGACGCACACACACATACACTCTTCACCTCTCGATTCCTACCTATTAGTCGCCCCTTACAAGAGGCAGGGCCTTCTTGCCTTGCCGTATTCTTATCTCTGCAAGCCTAACGGACACACACATACACACACACACTCACACACGCAAACACACACGCACACACACATACACTCTTCACCTCTCGACTCCTTCCCATTAGTCACCTCTTACGACAGGCATAGCATTCTTGCCACCGCTGTTTTCTTTTCTCTGCGAACCGAAGGGACACACATACACACACACACTCACAGACACACACACACGCACGCACACACGCACACACACATACACTCACACACACTCACGGACACACGCACATACACATACACTCTTCACCTCTCGATTCCTACCTATTAGTCGCCCCATACAAGAGGCAGGGCTTTCTTGCCTTGGCCGTATTCTTATCTCTGCAAGCCTAACGGACACACGCACACACACACACACACACACACATACACTCTTCACCTCTCGACTCCTACCCATTAGTCGCTTCTTACGTCAGGGAGGGCCTTCTTTCCTCGGCCGTGTTCTTATCTCTGCAAGCCGATTGGGCACACACACATACTCACACACGCACACACACGCACACACACATACACTCTTTACCCCTCGACTCCTACCTATTAGTCGCCCCTTACAAGAGGCAGGGCCTTCTTGCCTTGCCGTATTCTTATCTCTGCAAGCCTAACGGACACACACATACACACACACACTCACACACGCAAACACACACGCACACACACATACACTATTCACCTCTCGACTCCTTCCCATTAGTCACCTCTTACGACAGGCATAGCATTCTTGCCACCGCTGTTTTCTTTTCTCTGCGAACCGAAGGGACACACATACACACACACACTCACAGACACACACACACGCACGCACACACGCACACACACATACACTCACACACACTCACGGACACACGCACATACACATACACTCTTCACCTCTCGATTCCTACCTATTAGTCGCCCCATACAAGAGGCAGGGCTTTCTTGCCTCGGCCGTATTCTTATCTCTGCAAGCCAAACGGACACACACACATACACACACACTCACACACGCACACACACACATACACTCTTCACCTCTCGACTCCTACCCATTAGTCGCCACTTACGACAGGCAGGGCCTTTTTGCCCCGGCCGTATTCTTATCTTCTAATCTCTGGGAGCCGAACGGACACTTACATACATACACACACACACTTACAAACGCACAAACACACACACACGCACACACACATACACTCTTCACCTCTCGACTCCTACCCATTAGTCACCTCTTACGACAGGCATGGCATTCTTGCCACCGCTGTTTTCTTTTCTCTGCGAGCCGAACGGACACACATACACACACACACACTCACAGACACACACACAGGCACGCACACACGCACACACACATATACACACACACACACACACACACGCACACACGCACACAAGAGTGTATGTTTACCTATTATACGCCTCTTACAAGAGGCAGGGCCTTCTTGCCTCGGCCGTATTCTTATCTCTGCAAGCCAAACGGACACACACACATACACACACACTCACACACGCACACACACACATACACTCTTCACCTCTCGACTCCTACCCATTAGTCGCCACTTACGACAGGCAGGGCCTTCTTGCCTCGGCCGTATTCTTATCTCTGCAAGCCAAACGGACACACACACATACACACACACTCACACACGCACACACACATACACTCTTCACCTCTCGACTCCTACCCATTAGTCGCCTCTTACGACAAGCATGGCCTTCTTGCCACCGCAGTTTTCTTATCTCTGCGAGACGAAGGGACACACACACACACACATACACACACACACTCACACACACACGCGCACAAACGCACGCACACATACATTCTTCACCTCTCGACTCCTACCCATTAGTCGCCTCTTACGACAGTCAGGGCCTTCTTGCCACGGCCGTGTCCTTATCTCTGCGAGCCAACCGGACACACACACTTACACACACACTCACACACGCACACACACATACACTCTTCACCTCTCGACTCCTACCCATTAGTCGCCTCTTACGACAGGCATGGCCTTCTTGCCACCGCTGTTTTCTTATCTCTGCGAGCCGAAGGGACACACACATACACACACACTCACACACACACGCACGCACACATACACTCTTCACCTCTCGACTCCTACCCATTAGTCGCCTCTTACGACAGTCAGGGCCTTCTTGCCACGGCCGTGTCCTTATCTCTGCGAGCCAACCGGACACACACACTCACACACACACACACACACATACACACACACACTCACACACGCACGCACACACACACACACTTACACACGCATACACACACACACACATACACTTTTCACCTCTCGACTCCTATCCATTAGTCACCTCTTACGACAGGCATGGCCTTCTTGACACCGCTGATTTCTTATCTCTGCGAGCCGAAGGGACACACATACACATACACACACACTCACACACACACGCACACACGCACGCACACATACACTCTTCACCTCTCAACTCCTACCTATTAGTCGCCCCTTACAAGAGGCAGGGCGTTCTTGCCTCGGCCGTATTGTTATCTCTGCAAGCCAAACGGACACACACACATACTCACACACGCACACACACACGCACACACGCATACACACATACACTCTTCACCTCTCGTCTCCTACCTATTAGTCGCCCCTTACAAAAGGCAGGGCCTTCTTGCCTCTGCCGTATTCTTATCTCTGCAAGCCAAACGGACACACAAACATACACACACACTCACACACGCAAATACACGCACACACGCACACACACACACATATACACTCTTTACCACTCGACTCCTACCCATTAGTCGCCTCTTACGACAGGCAGGGCCTTCTTGCCACGGCCGTGTTCTTATCTCTGCGAGCCTACTGGACACATACACACTCACACACACAAATACACACACACACACATACTCACACACGCACACACACGCACACACGCACACACACACACACACATACACACACACACTCACACACACACACGCACACACGCACGCACACACGCACACACACATACACTCACACACACACACAAACACGCACACACGCACACACACATACATTCTTCACTTCTCTAATCCTACCAATTAGTCGCCTCTCACGACAGGCAGGGCCTTCTTGCCTCGGCCGTGTTCTTATCTCTGCAAGACGAACGGACACACACACACACATACTCACACACGCACACACGCACGCACACACGCACACACACATACACTCACACACACACAAACACGCACACACGCACACACACATACATTCTTCACCTCTCGACTCCTACCTATTAGTCGCCTCTTACGACAGGCAGGGCCTTCTTGCCTTGGCCGTGTTCTTATCTCTGCAAGCCGAACGGACACACACATACTCACACACGCACACACACACGCACACACGCACACACACACATACACTCTTCACCTCTCGACTCCTATCTATTAGCCGCCTCTTACGATAGGCAGGGCCTTCTTGCCTCGGTCGTGTTCTTATTTCTGCAAGCCGAACTAACACACACACATACTCACACAGGCACACACGCACACACACATACACTCACACACACACAAACACGCACACACGCACACACACATACATTCTTTACCTCTCGACTCCTACCTATTAGTCGCCTCTTAAGACAGGCAGGGCCTTCTTGCCACGGACGTATACCTATCTCTGCGAGCCGAACGGACACACACACACACACACTTGCACACATACACATACACACATACACATACACGCTTCACCTCTCGACTCCTACCCATTAGTCGCTCCTTACAGCAAGCATGGCCATCCTGCCACGGACGTATTCTTATCTTTACGAGCCGAAGGGATACACACACACATACACACACACATACACACACACATACTCACACACGGACGCACACACGCACACACACATACACTCACACACACACAAACACGCACACACGCACACACACATACATTCTTAACCTTTCGACTCCTACCTATTAGTCGCCTCTTACGATAGGCAGGGCCTTCTTGCCTCGGTTGTGCTACTATCTCTGCAAGCCGAACGGACACACACACACACATACACACACACTCTCACACGCACACGCACGCACATACGCACACACATATACACTCTTCACCACTCGACTCTTACCCATTATTCGCCTCTTACGACAGGCAGGGCCTTCTTGCCACGGCCGTGTTCTTATCTCTGCAAGCCGAACGGACACACACACACACGCACACACACACACGCACACGCACACGCACACACACGCACACACGCACACACACACAAATACACTCTTCACCTCTCGACTCCTACCCATTAGTCGCATCTTACGACAGGCATGGACTTATTGCCTCGGCCGTATTCTAATCTCTGCGAGCCGCACGGACACACACACAAACACGCACACACGCACACACACATACATTCTTCACCTCTCGACTCCTACCTATTAGTCGCCTCTTACGATAGGCAGGGCCTTCTTGCCTCGGTTGTGCTACTATCTCTGCAAGCCGAACGGACACACACACACACATACACACACACTCTCACACGCACACGCACGCACATACGCACACACATATACACTCTTCACCACTCGACTCTTACCCATTATTCGCCTCTTACGACAGGCAGGGCCTTTTTGCCACGGCCGTGTTCTTATCTCTGCAAGCCGAACGGACACACACACACACGCACACACACACACGCACACGCACACGCACACACACGCACACACGCACACTCACACACACATACACTCTTCACCTCTCGACTCCTACCCATTAGTCGCCTCTTACGACAGGCAGGGCCTTCTTGCCACGGCCGTGTTCTTATCTCTGCAAGCCGAACGGACACACACACACACGCACACACACACACGCACACGCACACGCACACGCACACACTATTCACCTCTCGAGTCCTACCCATTATTCTCCTCTTACGACAGGCAGGGACTTCTTGCCACGGCCGTGTTCTTATCTCTGCAAGCCGAACGGACACACACATACACACACACACTCACACACACACACGCACACAAACACACACACACACACGCACACACGCACACACACACAAATACACTCTTCACCTCTCGACTCCTACCCATTAGTCGCATCTTACGACAGGCATGGACTTATTGCCTCGGCCGTATTCTAATCTCTGCGAGCCGCACGGACACACACACATTCACACACACACTCACACACGTACGCACACACGCACACACACACATACACTCTTCACCTCTCGACTCCTACCCATTATTCTCCTCTTACGACAGGCAGGGACTTTTTGCCACGGCCGTGTTCTTATCTCTGCGAGCCGAACGCACACACACACACACACTCACACACAAACACACACACGCAAGCACACATACACTATTCACCTCTCGACTTCTACACAATATTCTCCTCTTACGACAGGCAGGGACTTCTTGCTACGGCCGTGTTCTTATCTCTGCGAGCCGAACGGACACACACACACACGCACAGACAAACACACGCACACAGGCACACACGCACACACGCACACGTACACGCACACGCACACACTCTCCACCTCTCGACTCCTATCCATTAGACGCCTCTTAAGACAGGCAGGGCCTTCTTGCCTCGGCCGTATTCTTATCTCTGCAAGCCAAACGGACACACACACACATACACACACACACTCACACACGCACAAACACACGCACACACACACAGACACATACACTCTTCACCTCTCGACTCCTATTCATTAGTCGCCTCGTACGACAGGCAGGGACTTCTTGCCACGGCCGTGTTCTTATCTCTGCGAGCCGAACGGACACACACACACTCACACACACACACGCACACACACACGCACACACGCACACACACACAAATACACTCTTCACCTCTCGACCCCTACCCATTAGTCGCCTCTTACGACAGGCATGGACTTATTGCCTCGGCCGTATTCTAATCTCTGCGAGCCGAACGGACACACACATACGTACACACACACTCACACACACACACACACGCACACACGCACGCACACATACCCTCTTCACCTCTCGACTCCTACCCATTAGTCGCCTCTTACGACAGCCAGGGCCTTCTTGCCACGGCCGTGTTCTCATTTCCGCGAGCCGACCGGACACACACACACACGCACACACAAACACACGCACACAGGCACAAACGCACACACGCTAACGCACACGCACACGCACACACTCTCCACCTCTCGACTCCTATCCATTAGTCGCCTTTGGAGAGGCACGGCCTTCTTGCTCATTTCAGCGAGCCGAACGGACACACACACACACTCACACAGACACGCACGCACACACGCCACTCACACGCACACACACATACTCACACACGCACACCCACACGCACACACGCACACACACATACACTCTTCACCTCTCGACTCCTACCCATTAGTCGCCTCTTACGACAGGCAGGGCCTTCTTGCCACGGCCGTGTTCTTATCTCTGCAAGCCGAACGGACACACACACACACGCACACACACACACGCACACGCACACGCACACACTATTCACCTCTCGAGTCCTACCCATTATTCTCCTCTTACGACAGGCAGGGACTTCTTGCCACGGCCGTGTTCTTATCTCTGCAAGCCGAACGGACACACACATACACACACACACTCACACACACACACGCACACATACACACACACTCACACACACACACACACGCACACACGCACGCACACATACCCTCTTCACCTCTCGACTCCTACCCATTAGTCGCCTCTTACGACAGCCAGGGCCTTCTTGCCACGGCCGTGTTCTCATTTCCGCGAGCCGACCGGACACACACACACACGCACACACAAACACACGCACACAGGCACAAACGCACACACGCTAACGCACACGCACACGCACACACTCTCCACCTCTCGACTCCTATCCATTAGTCGCCTTTGGAGAGGCACGGCCTTCTTGCTCATTTCAGCGAGCCGAACGGACACACACACACACTCACACAGACACGCACGCACACACGCCACTCACACGCACACACACATACTCACACACGCACACCCACACGCACACACGCACACACACATACACTCTTCACCTCTCGACTCCTACCCATTAGTCGCCTCTTACGACAGGCAGGGCCTTCTTGCCACGGCCGTGTTCTTATCTCTGCAAGCCGAACGGACACACACACACACGCACACTCACACACGTACGCACACACGCACACACACACATACACTCTTCACCTCTCGACTCCTACCCATTATTCTCCTCTTACGACAGGCAGGGACTTTTTGCCACGGCCGTGTTCTTATCTCTGCGAGCCGAACGCACACACACACACACACTCACACACAAACACACACACGCAAGCACACATACACTATTCACCTCTCGACTTCTACACATTATTCTCCTCTTACGACAGGCAGGGACTTCTTGCCTCGGCCGTATTCTTATCTCTGCAAGCCAAACGGACACACACACACATACACACACACACTCACACACGCACAAACACACGCACACACACACAGACACATACACTCTTCACCTCTCGACTCCTATTCATTAGTCGCCTCTTACGACAGGCAGGGACTTCTTGCCACGGCCGTGTTCTTATCTCTGCGAGCCGAACGGACACACACACACACACACACACACGCACACACGCACACACACACAAATACACTCTTCACCTCTCGACCCCTACCCATTAGTCGCCTCTTACGACAGGCATGGACTTATTGCCTCGGCCGTATTCTAATCTCTGCGAGCCGAACGGACACACACATACGTACACACACACTCACACACACACACGCACACACGCACGCACACATACCCTCTTCACCTCTCGACTCCTACCCATTAGTCGCCTCTTACGACAGCCAGGGCCTTCTTGCCACGGCCGTGTTCTCATTTCCGCGAGCCGACCGGACACACACACACACGCACACACAAACACACGCACACAGGCACAAACGCACACACGCTAACGCACACGCACACGCACACACTCTCCACCTCTCGACTCCTATCCATTAGTCGCCTTTGGAGAGGCACGGCCTTCTTGCTCATTTCAGCGAGCCGAACGGACACACACACACACTCACACAGACACGCACGCACACACGCCACTCACACGCACACACACATACTCACACACGCACACCCACACGCACACACGCACACACACATACACTCTTCACCTCTCGACTCCTACCTATTAGTCGCCTCTTACGATAGGCAGGGTCTTCTTGCCTCGGACGTGTTCTTATCTCTGCAAGCCGAACGGACACACACACACACACGCACACACAAACACACGCACACACTCTCCACCTCTCGACTCCTATCCATTTGTCGCCTCTTACGACAGGCAGGGCCTTCTTGCTACGGACGTGTTCTTATCTCTGCAAGCCAAACGGACACACACACACACACTCGCACACACACATACACACACATACACGCTTCACCTCTCGACTCCTACCCATTAGTCGCATCTTAAGACATTCAGGGCCTTCTTGCCTCGGTCGTGTTCTTATCTCTGCAAGCCAAACGGACACACACACACACACACTCGCACACACACATACACACACATACACGCTTCACCTCTCGACTCCTACCCATTAGCCGCCTCTTAAGACAGGCAGGGCCTTCTTGCCCCGGCCGTATTCTTATCTCTGGAAGCCGAGCGGACAAACACACACACACACGCACGCACGCACTCACGCACACACACACACTCACACACGCACAAACACACGCACACACGCACACACACACACACACATACACTCTTCACCTTTCGACTCCTACCCATTAGTCGCCTCTTACGACATTCAGGGACTTCTTGCCACGGCCGTTTTCTTATCTCTGCGAGCCGAACGGACACACACACACACTCACACACACACACACACGCAAGCACACATCTTCATCTTCTTGACTCCTACCCATTAGTCGCCTCTTACGACAGGCAGGGCCTTCTTGCCACGGCCGTGTTCTCATTTCAGCGAGCGGACCGGACACACACACACACGCACATGCAAACACACGCACACAGGCACAAACGCACACACGCAAACGTACACGCACACACTCTCCACCTCTCGACTCCTATCCATTAGTCGCCTCTTAAGACAGGCAGGGCCTTCTTGCCGCGGACGTATTCTTATCTCTGCAAGCCGAACGGACACACACACACACGCACACACAAACACACGCACACAGGCACACACGCACACACGCACACACGCACACGTACACGCACACACTCTCCACCTCTCGACTCCTATCCATTAGTCGCCTCTTAAGACAGGCAGTGCCTTCTTGCCTCGGCCGTATTCTTATCTCTGCAAGCCAAAAGGACACACACACACATACACACACACACTCACACACGCACAAACACACGTACACACACACAGACACATACACTCTTCACCTCACGACTCCTACCCTTTAGTCGTCTCTTACGACAGGCAGGGACTTCTTGCCACGGCCGTGTTCTTATCTCTGCGATCCGAACGGACACACACATACTCACACAAACACACGCACACACACACGCACACACGCACACACACACAAATACACTCTTCACCTCTCGACTCCTACCCATTAGTCGCCTCTTACGACAGGCATGGACTTATTGCCTCGGCCGTATTCTAATCTCTGCGAGCCGAACGGACACACACACACGCACACGCACGCACACATACCCTCTTCACCTCTCGACTCCTACCCATTAGTCGCCTCTTACGACAGCCAGGGCCTTCTTGCCACGGCCGTGTTCTCATTTCAGCGAGCCGACCGGACACACACACACACGCACACACAAACACACGCACACAGGCACAAACGCACACACGCTAACGCAAACGCACACGCACACACTCTCCACCTCTCGACTCCTATCCATTAGCCGCCTTTTAAGACAGCCACGGCCTTCTTGCCACGAACGCATTCTCATCTCTGCGAGCCGAACGGACACACACACACACTCACACAGACACGCACGCACACACGCCACTCACACGCACACACACATACTCACACACGCACACACACACGCACACACGCACCCACACACATACACTCTTCACCTCTCGACTCCTACCTATTAGTCGCCTCTTACGATAGGCAGGGTCTTCTTGCCTCGGACGTGTTCTTATCTCTGCAAGCCAAACGGACACACACACACACACTCGCACACACACATACACACACATACACGCTTCACCTCTCGACTCCTACCCACTAGTCGCATCTTAAGACAGTCAGGGCCTTCTTGCCTCGGTCGTGTTCTTATCTCTGCAAGCCGAACGGACACACACACACACACACGCACACACAAACACACGCACACAGGCACCTACGCACACGCACATGCACACGCACACGCACCCACTCTCCACCTCTCGACTCCTATCCATTTGTCGCCTCTTACGACAGGCAGGGCCTTCTTGCTACGGACGTGTTCTTATCTCTGCAAGCCAAACGGACACACACACACACACTCGCACACACACATACACACACATACACGCTTCACCTCTCGACTCCTACCCATTAGTCGCATCTTAAGACATTCAGGGCCTTCTTGCCTCGGTCGTGTTATTATCTCTGCAAGCCAAACAGACACACACACACACACTCGCACACACACATACACACACATACACGCTTCACCTCTCGACTCCTACCCATTAGCCGCCTCTTAAGACAGGCAGGGCCTTTTTTCCCCTGGCCTTATTCTTATCTCTGGAAGCCGAGCGGACAAACACACACACACACGCACGCACGCACTCACGCACACACACACACTCACACGCGCACAAACACACGCACACACGCACACACACACACACATACACTCTTCACCTTTCGGCTCCTACCCATTAGTCGCCTCTTACGACATTCAGGGACTTCTTGCCACGGCCGTTTTCTTATCTCTGCGAGCCGAACGGACACACACACACACTCACACACACACACACGCAAGCACACATCTTCATCTTCTCGACTCCTACCCATTAGTCGCCTCTTACGACAGGCAGGGCCTTCTT
>NW_027311978.1:22500-25000 GCF_040954645.1 Diabrotica undecimpunctata | reverse complement strand
ACGCACACACGCACACACACACGCACCCACGCACACGCATACGCACACGCACACGCACACACTCTCCACCTCTCGACTCCTATCCATTAGTCGCCTCTTAAGACAGGCAGGGCCTTCTTGCCACGGACGTATTCTTATCTCTGCACGCCGAATGGACACATACATACACTCGCACACACACATACACGCTTCACCTCTCGACTCCTACCCATTAGTCGCCTTTTACGACAGGCATGTCCTTCTTGCCTCGTCCGTATCTCTGCGAGCCGAACGGACACTTACATACATACACACACACTTACAAACGCACAAACACACACACACGCACACACACATACACTCTTCACCTCTCGACTCCTACCCATTTGTCACCTCTTACGACAGGCATGGCATTCTTGCCACCGCTGTTTTCTATTCTCTGCGAGCCGAAGGGACACACATACAGACACACACACACTCACAGACACACACACGCACGCACACACGCACACACACATAGACTCTCACACACACACACGCACAGACGCACACACACATACACTCTTCACCTCTCGATTCCTACCTATTAGTCGCCCCTTACAAGAGGCAGGGCCTTCTTGCCTTGCCGTATTCTTATCTCTGCAAGCCTAACGGACACACACACATACACACAGACACTCACACACGCAAACACACACGCACACACACATACACTCTTCACCTCTCGACTCCTTCCCATTAGTCACCTCTTACGACAGGCATAGCATTCTTGCCACCGCTGTTTTCTTTTCTCTGCGAACCGAAGGGACACACATACACACACACACTCACAGACACACACACACGCACGCACACACGCACACACACATACACTCACACACACTCACGGACACACGCACACACACATACACTCTTCACCTCTCGATTCCTACCTATTAGTCGCCCCATACAAGAGGCAGGGCTTTCTTGCCTTGGCCGTATTCTTATCTCTGCAAGCCTAACGGACACACGCACACACACACACACACACATACACTCTTCACCTCTCGACTCCTACCCATTAGTCGCTTCTTACGTCAGGGAGGGCATTCTTTCCTCGGCCGTGTTCTTATCTCTGCAAGCCGATTGGGCACACACACATACTCACACACGCACACACACGCACACACACATACACTCTTTACCCCTCGACTCCTACCTATTAGTCGCCCCTTACAAGAGGCAGGGCTTTCTTGCCTCGGCCGTATTCTTATCTCTGCAAGCCAAACGGACACACACACATACACACACACTCACACACGCACACACACACATACACTCTTCACCTCTCGACTCCTACCCATTAGTCGCCACTTACGACAGGCAGGGCCTTTTTGCCCCGGCCGTATTCTTATCTTCTAATCTCTGGGAGCCGAACGGACACTTACATACATACACACACACACTTACAAACGCACAAACACACACACACGCACACACACATACACTCTTCACCTCTCGACTCCTACCCATTAGTCACCTCTTACGACAGGCATGGCATTCTTGCCACCGCTGTTTTCTTTTCTCTGCGAGCCGAACGGACACACATACACACACACACACTCACAGACACACACACAGGCACGCACACACGCACACACACATATACACACACACACACACACACACGCACACACGCACACAAGAGTGTATGTTTACCTATTATACGCCTCTTACAAGAGGCAGGGCCTTCTTGCCTCGGCCGTATTCTTATCTCTGCAAGCCAAACGGACACACACACATACACACACACTCACACACGCACACACACACATACACTCTTCACCTCTCGACTCCTACCCATTAGTCGCCACTTACGACAGGCAGGGCCTTCTTGCCTCGGCCGTATTCTTATCTCTGCAAGCCAAACGGACACACACACATACACACACACTCACACACGCACACACACATACACTCTTCACCTCTCGACTCCTACCCATTAGTCGCCTCTTACGACAAGCATGGCCTTCTTGCCACCGCAGTTTTCTTATCTCTGCGAGACGAAGGGACACACACACACACACACATACACACACACACTCACACACACACGCGCACAAACGCACGCACACATACATTCTTCACCTCTCGACTCCTACCCATTAGTCGCCCATTACGACAGGCATGGCCTTCTTGCCACCGCTGTTTTCTTATCTCTGCGAGCCGAAGGGACACACACATACACACACACTCACACACACACGCACGCACACATACACTCTTCACCTCTCGACTCCTACCCATTAGTCGCCTCTTACGACAGTCAGGGCCTTCTTGCCACGGCCGTGTCCTTATCTCTGCGAGCCAACCGGACACACACACTCACACACACACACACATACACACACACACTCACACACGCACGCACACACACACACACTTACACACGCATACACACACACACACATACACTTTTCACCTCTCGACTCCTATCCATTAGTCACCTCTTACGACAGGCATGGCCTTCTTGACACCGCTG
>NW_027311978.1:0-12500 GCF_040954645.1 Diabrotica undecimpunctata | reverse complement strand
TTGCCACGGCCGTGTTTTTATCTCTGCAAGCCGAACGGACACACACACGCACACACAAATACACACACACACGCACACACGCACACACACGCACCCACGCACACGCACACGCACACGCACACACTCTATACCTCTCGACTCCTATCCATTAGCCGCCTCCTAAGACAGGTAGGGCCTTCTTGCCACGGCCGTAATCTTATCTCTGCGAGCCGAGCGGACAAACACACACACTCACACACACACACACACATACACTCTTCACCTCTCGACCCCTACCTTTTAGTCGCCTCTTACGAGAGGCATGGCCTTCTTGCCACGGCCGTATTCTTATCTCTGCAAGCCGAACGGACACACACACTCATACACACACACTCACACACGCACAAACACACACACACACACACGCACACACACATACACTCTTCACCTCTCGACTCCTACCTTTTAGTCGCCTCTTACGATAAGCAGGGCCATCTTGCCGCGGTCGTGTTCTCATCTCTGCAAGCCAAACTAACACACACACATACTCACACATGCACACACACACACACACACGCACACACGCACACACACATACACTCTTCACCTCTCGACTCCTACTTATTAGTCGACCCTTACAAGAGGCAGGGCCTTCTGGCCTCGGCCGTATTCTTATCTCTGCAAGCCAAACGGACACACACACATACACACACACTCACACACGCCCACACACGCACACACGCACACACACACACACACACACATACACTCTTCACCTCTCGACTCCTACCCATTATTCTCCTCTTACGACAGGCAGGGACTTCTTGCCACGGCCGTGTTCTTATCTCTGCAAGCCGAACGGACACACACACATACTCACACACGCACACACACACGCACACACGCACAAACACACATACACTCTTCACCTCTCGACTCCTACCTATTAGTCGCCCCTTACAACTGGCAGGGTCTTCTTGCCTTGGCCGTATTCTTACCTCTGCAAGCCAGACGGACACACACATACACACACACTCACACACATACACTCTTCACCTCTCGACTCCTACCTATTAGTCGCCCCTTACAACTGGCAGGGTCTTCTTGCCTTGGCCGTATTCTTACCTCTGCAAGCCAGACGGACACACACACATACACACACACTCACACACGCACACACACACGCACACACGCACACACACACATACACTCTTCACCTCTCGACCCCTACCCATTAGTCGCCTCTTACGACAGGCAGGGCCTTCCTGCCACGGCCATATTCTTATCTCTGCGAGCCGACCGGACACACACACACTCACACACACTCACACATACAAGAACACACACAGACACGCACGCACACACGCGCACACACACATATACACTCTTCACCTCTCGACTCCTACCCATTTTTCTTCTATTTCGAAAGGCAGGGACTTCTTGCCACGGCCATGTTCTTATCTCTGCGAGCCGACCGGACACACACACCCACACACACACATACAAGAACACACACACACGCACGCACACACGCGCACACACACATATACACTCTCCACCTTTCGACTCCTATCCATTAGTCGCCTCTTAAGACAGGCATGGCCTTCTTGCCTCGGCCGTATTCTAATCTCTGCGAGCCAAACGGACACACACACACACTGACACACACACACGTTCACACACACACTCACACACGTACGCACACACGCAAACACACACATACACTTTTCACCTCTCGACTCCTACCCATTATTCTCCTATTACGACAGGCAGGGACTTCTTGCCACGGCCGTGTTCTTATCTCTGCAAGCCGAACGGACACACACACATACTCACACACGCACTCACACACGCACACACGTACACACACACATACACTCTTCACCTCTCGACTCCTACCCATTAGTCGCCTCTTACGACAGGCAGGGCCTTCTTGCCACGGCCGTGTTCTCATTTCAGCGAGCCGACCGGACAAACACACACACGCACACACAAACACACGCACACAGGCACAAACGCACACACGCAAACGCACACGCACACGCACACACTCTCCACCTCTCGAGTCCTATCCATTAGTCGCCTCTTAAGACAGGCAGAGCCTTCTTGCAACGAACGTATTCTTATCTCTGCGAGCCGAAAGGACACACACACACACTCACACACAAACACACACACGCAAGCACACATACACTATTCACCTCTCGACTTCTACCCATTATTCTCCTCTTACGACAGGCAGGGACTTCTTGCCACGGCCGTGTTTTTATCTCTGCAAGCCGAACGGACACACACACACGCACACACAAACACACACACACACGCACACACGCACACACGCACACACGCACACACACGCACCCACGCACACGCACACGCACACGCACACACTCTCCACCTCTCGACTCCTATCCATTAGCCGCCTCTTAAGACAGGTAGGGCCTTCTTGCCACGGCCGTAATCTTATCTCTGCGAGCCGAGCGGACAAACACACACACTCACACACACACACACACACACATACACTCTTCACCTCTCGACCCCTACCTTTTAGTCGCCTCTTACGAGAGGCAGGGCCTTCTTGCCCCGGCCGTATTCATATCTCTGCAAGCCGAACGGACACACACACTCATACACACACACTCACACACGCACAAACACACATACACGCACACACGCACACACACATACACTCTTCACCTCTCGACCCCTACCTTTTAGTCGCCTCTTAAGAGAGGCTGGGCCTTCTTGCCCCGGCCGTATTCATATCTCTGCAAGCCGAACGGACACACACACTGATACACACACACTCACACACGCACAAACACACACACACTCACACACAAACACACACACGCAAGCACACATACACTATTCACCTCTCGACTTCTACCCATTATTTTCCTCTTACGACAGGCAGGGCCTTCTTGCCACGGCCGTATTCTTATCTCTGCAAGCCGAACGGACACACACACTCATACACACACACTCACACACGCACAAATACACACACGCACACACGCACACACACATACACTCTTCACCTCTCGACTCCTACCTTTTAGTCGCCTCTTACGATAAGCAGGGCCTTCTTGCCGCGGTCGTGTTCTCATCTCTGCAAGCCAAACTAACACACACACATACTCACACACGCACACACACACACACACGCACACACGCACATACACATACACTCTTCACCTCTCGACTCCTACTTATTAGTCGACCCTTACAAGAGGCAGGGCCTTCTGGCCTCGGCCGTATTCTTATCTCTGCAAGCCAAACGGACACACACACATACACACACACTCACACACGCCCACACACGCACACACGCACACACACACACACACACATACACTCTTCACCTCTCGACTCCTACCCATTATTCTCCTCTTACGACAGGCAGGGACTTCTTGCCACGGCCGTGTTCTTATCTCTGCAAGCCGAACGGACACACACACATACTCACACACGCACACACACACGCACACACGCACACACACACACATACACTCTTCACCTCTCGACTCCTACCTATTAGTCGCCCCTTACAACTGGCAGGGTCTTCTTGCCTTGGCCGTATTCTTACCTCTGCAAGCCAGACGGACACACACACATACACACACACTCACACACGCACACACACACGCACACACGCACACACACATACACTCTTCACCTCTCGACCCCTACCTATTAGTCGCCTCTTACGACAGGCAGGGCCTTCCGGCCACGGCCATGTTCTTATCTCTGCGAGCCGACCGGACACACACACACTCACACACACACATACAAGAACACACACAGACACGCACGCACACACGCGCACACACACACATATACACTCTTCACCTCTCGACTCCTACCCATTATTCTCCTCTTACGACAGGCAGGGACTTCTTGCCACGGCCGTGTTCTTATCTCTGCAAGCCGAACGGACACACACACATACTCACACACGCACACACACACGCACACACGCACACACACACACATACACTCTTCACCTCTCGACTCCTACCTATTAGTCGCCCCTTACAACTGGCAGGGTCTTCTTGCCTTGGCCGTATTCTTACCTCTGCAAGCCAGACGGACACACACACATACACACACACTCACACACGCACACACACACGCACACACGCACACACACACATACACTCTTCACCTCTCGACCCCTACCTATTAGTCGCCTCTTACGACAGGCAGGGCCTTCCGGCCACGGCCGTGTTCTTATCTCTGCAAGCCGAACGGACACACACACACACACACGCACACACACACGCACACGCACACACTCTCCACCTCTCGACTCCTACCCATTAGTCGCCTCTTACGACAGGCAGGGCCTTCTTGCCTCGGCCGTATTCTTATCTCTGCAAGCCAAACGGACACACACACACAAATACACACACATACTCACACACGCACAAACACACGCACACACACAAAGACACATACACTCTTCACCTCTCGACTCCAACCCATTATTCCCCTCTTACGACAGGCAGGGACTTCTTGCCACGGCCGTGTTCTTATCTCTGCAAGCCGAACGGACACACACACACACACACGCACACGCACACGCACACGCACACACTCTTCACCTCTCGACTCCTACCCATTATTCCCCTCTTACGACAGGCAGGGACTTCTTGCCACGGCCGTGTTCTTATCTCTGCAAGCCGAACGGACACACACATACACACACACACTCACACACACACGCACACAGGCACACACACATACACTCACACACACACGCACATACGCACACACACATACATTCTTCACCTCTCGACTCCTACCGATTAGTCGTCTCTCACGACAGGCAGGGTCTTCTTGCCTCGGCCGTGTTCTTATCTCTGCGAGCCGAACGGACACACACACACTCACACACACACACACATACACTCTTAACCTCTCGACTCCTACCCATTAGTCGCCTCTTACGACATTCAGGGACTTCTTGCCACGGACGTATTCTTATCTCTGCAAGCAGAACGGACACACACACATACACTCTTCACCTCTCGACTCCTACCCATTAGTCGCCCTTTACGACAGGCAGGGCCTTCTTGCCACGGCCATGTTCTTATCTCTGCGAGCCGAACGGACATACACACACTCACACACACAAGCACGCTCACACGCACACACTCTCCACCTCTCGACTCCTATCCATTAGTCACCTCTTAAGACAGGCAGGGCCTTCTTGCCTCGGCCGTATTCTTATCTCTGCAAGCCGAACGGACACACACACACCCACACACACAAGCACGCACACACGCACACACAAATACACTTTTCACCTCTCGACTCCTACCCATTAGTCGCCTCTTACGACAGGCATGGCCTTCTTGCCTCGGCCGTATTCTAATCTCTGCGAACCGAATGGACACACACATACATACACACACATATTTACACACGCACAAACACACACACACCCACACACGCACACACACATACACATACACTCTTAACCTCTCGACTCCTACCCATTAGTCGCCTCTTACGACATTCAGGGACTTCTTGCCACGGACGTATTCTTCACTCTGCAAGCCGAACGGACACACACACATACTCACACACACGCACACACGTACACACACACATACACTCTTCACCTCTCGACTCCTACCCATTAGTCGCCTCTTACGACAGGCAGGGCCTTCTTGCCACGGCCGTGTTCTCATTTCAGCGAGCAGACGGACACACACACACACGCACACACAAACACACGCACACAGGCACAAACGCACACACGCAAACGCACACGCACACGCACACACTCTCCACCTCTCGACTCCTATCCATTAGTCGCCTCTTAAGACAGGCAGAGCCTTCTTGCAACGAAAGCATTCTTATCTCTGCGAGCCGAACGGACACACACACACACTCACATACAAACACACACGCAAGCACACATACACTATTCACCTCTCGACTTCTACCCATTATTCTCCTCTTACGACAGGCTGGGACTTCTTGCCACGGCCGTGTTCTTATCTCTGCAGGCCGAACGGACACACACACACGCACACACAAACACGCGCACACAGGCACACACGCACACACGCACACGCACACCCACACGCACACACTCTCCACCTCTCGATTCCTATCCATTAGTCGCCTCTTAAGACAGGCAGGGCCTTCTTGCCACGGCCGTGTTCGTATCTCTGCAAGCCGAACTGACACACAAACACGCGCACACAGGCACACACGCACACACGCACACACGCACACGCACACCCACACGCACACACTCTCCACCTCTCGATTCCTATCCATTAGTCGCCTCTTAAGACAGGCAGGGCCTTCTTGCCACGGACGTATTCCTATCTCTGCGAGCCAAACGGGCACATACACACATACACACACACACACACTCACACACGCACAAACACACGCACACACGCACACACACATACACCATTCACCTCTCGACTTCTACCCATTATTCTCCTCTTACGACAGGCAGGGACTTCTTGCCACGGCCGTGTTCTTATCTCTGCAAGCCGAAC
Organism: Diabrotica undecimpunctata; assembly: GCF_040954645.1. Classification (NCBI taxonomy): domain Eukaryota; kingdom Metazoa; phylum Arthropoda; class Insecta; order Coleoptera; family Chrysomelidae; genus Diabrotica; species Diabrotica undecimpunctata. The sequence goes on along the minus strand of NW_027311978.1, from coordinate 5,988 downwards.
GGACACACACACACGCACACACAAACACACGCACACAGGCACACACGCACACACGCACACGCACACCCACACGCACATACTCTCCACCTCTCGATTCCTATCCATTAGTCGCCTCTTAAGACAGGCAGGGCCTTCTTGCCACGGACGTATTCTTATCTCTGCGAGCCGAACGGACACACACACACGCACAGACAAACACACGCACACAGGCACACACGCACAAACACACGCACACACACACACACAGACACATACACTCTTCACCTCTCGACTCCTACCCATTAGTCGCCTCTTACGACAGGCATGGCCTTCTTGCCACCGACGTAGTCTTTTCTCTGCGAGTCAAACGGACACATACACACACTCACATACACACACAAGCACACACACACACACATACACACACGCACACACACACACACACACACACAATCACTCTTCACCTCTCGACTCCTATCCATTAGTCGCCTCATAAGACAGGCAGGGCCTTCTTGCCACGGACGTATTCTTATCTCTGCGAGCCGAACGGACACACACGCACGCACAGACAAACACACGCACACAGGCACACACGCACAAACACACGCACACACACACACAGACACATACACTCTTCACCTCTCGACTCCTACCCATTCGTCGCCTCTTACGACAGGCATGGCCTTCTTGCCACCGACGTAGTCTTTTCTCTGCGAGTCAAACGGACACATACACACACTCACATACACACACAAGCACACACACACACACACATACACACACGCACACACACACACACACACACACAATCACTCTCCACCTCTCGATTCCTATCCATTAGTCGCCTCTTAAGACAGGCAGGGCCTTCTTGCCACGGACGTATTCTTATCTCTGCGAGCCGAACGGACACACACACACGCACAGACAAACACACGCACACAGGCACACACGCACAAACACACGCACACACACACACACAGACACATACACTCTTCACCTCTCGACTCCTACCCATTCGTCGCCTCTTACGACAGGCATGGCCTTCTTGCCACCGACGTAGTCTTTTCTCTGCGAGTCAAACGGACACATACACACACTCACATACACACACAAGCACACACACACACACATACACACACGCACACACACACACACACACACACAATCACTCTTCACCTCTCGACTCCTACCTATGAGGAGCCCCTTACGGCATGCAGGGCCTTCTTGCCTCGGCCGTATTCTTATCTCTGCAAGCCGAACAAACACACACACACACCCTCACACACGCACACACACACACACACACACAAATACACTCTTCACCCTTCGACTCCTACTCATTAGTCGCCTCTTACGACAAGCATGGCCTTCTTGCCTCGGCCGTATTCTTATCTCTGCGAGCCGAACGGACACACACATAGATACACACACGCACACACACACACGCACACACGCACACACTCATACACTCCTCACCTTTTGACTCCTACCCATTAGTCGCCTCTTGCGACAGGCAGGGCTTTCTTGCCACGACCGTGCTCGTATCTCTGCGAGCCGAACAGACACACACACACTCACACACACACACACGCACACACAGACACATACACTCTTCACCTCTCGACTCCTACCCATTAGTCGCCTCTTTCGACAGGCAGGGCCTTTTTGCAACGGCCGTGTTCTTATCTCTGCGAGCCATACAGACACACATACACACTCACACACACACACACACCTACACTCTTTACCTCTCGACTCCTACCTATTACTCGCCCCTTACGACAGGCAGGGCCTTCTTTCCTCGGCTGTATTCTTATCTCTGCAGGCCGAACGGACACACATACATACACACACACTCACACACGCACACACACACACACACACTCACACACACACACGCACACACACACAGACACTCTTCACCTTTCGACTCCTACCCATTAGTCGCCTCTTACGACAGGCAGGGCCTTCTTGCCACGGCCGTATTCTTATCTCTACGAGCCGAACGGACACACACACACACACACTCACACACGCACACACACACCTACACTCTTTACCTCTCGACTCCTACCTATTACTCGCCCCTTACGACAGGCAGGGCCTTCTTTCCTCGGCTGTATTCTTATCTCTGCAGGCCGAACGGACACACATACATACACACACACTCACACACGCACACACACACACACACACACTCACACACACACACGCACACACACACAGACACTCTTCACCTTTCGACTCCTACCCATTAGTCGCCTCTTACGACCGGCAGGGCCTTTTTGCCACGGCCGTGTTTTTATCTCTGCGAGCCATACAGACACACACACACACACTCACACACACACACACACACCTAAACTCTCCACCTCTCGACTCTTACCTATTACTCGCCCCTTACGACAGGCAGGCATGGCCTTCTTACCACGACCGTATTTTTATCTCTGCGAGCCGAAGGAATACACACACACACACACACACTCACAAACATCCACACAGACACACACGCACACACGCACGCTTACACGAACACACACATACACTCACACACACACACATGCACACACGCACACACACATGCACTCTTCACCTCTCGACTCCTACCTATAAGTCGCCTTTTACGATAGGCAGGGCCTTCTTGCCTCCGTCGTGTTCTTATATCTGCAGGCCGAACTAACACACACACATACTCACACACGCACACACACACACGCACACACACATACACTCTTCACCTCTCGACTCCTACTTATTAGTCGCTCCTTACAAGCTGCAGGGCCTTTTTGCCTCGGCCGTATTTTTATCTCTGCATGCCAAACGGACACACAAACATACACACGCACGCACACACACACACATACACTCTTCACCTCTCGACTCCTACCCATTATTCTCCTCTTACGACAGGCAGGGCCTTCTTGCAACGGCCGTGCTCATATCTCTGCGAGCCGACCGGACACACACACACTGACACACACACACTCACACACACACTCACACACGCACGCACACACGCACACAAACACACACACATACACTCTTCACCTCTCGGCTTCTACCCATTATTCGGCTCTTACGACAGGCAGGGCCTTCTTGCCACGGCCGTATTTTTATCTCTGCGAGCCGAGCGGACACACACAGTCACACACACACACATACACTATTCACCTCTCGACTTCTCCCTTTTGGTCGTCTCTTACGAGAGGCAGGGCCTTCTTTCCCCGGCCGTATTCTTATCTCTGCAAGCCGAACGGATACACACACTCACACACACACGCACGCACACACGCACACACACACACAAATACACTCTTCACCTCTCGACTCCTACCCATTAGTCGCCTTTTACGACAGGCATGTCCTTTTGCCTCGTCCGTATCTCTGCGAGCCGAACGGACACTTACATACATACACACACACTTACAAACGCACAAACACACACACACGCACACACACATACACTCTTCACCTCTCGACTCCTACCCATTTGTCACCTCTTACGACAGGCATGGCATTCTTGCCACCGCTGTTTTCTATTCTCTGCGAGCCGAAGGGACACACTTACAGACACACACACACTCACAGACACACACACACGCACGCACACACGCACACACACATAGACTCTCACACACACACACACGCACACACGCACACACACATACACTCTTCACCTCTCGATTCCTACCTATTAGTCGCCCCTTACAAGAGGCGGGGCCTTCTTGCCTTGGCCGTATTCTTATCTCTGCAAGCCTAACGGACACACACACATACACACACACACTCACACACGCAAACACACACGCACACACACATACACTCTTCACCTCTCGACTCCTTCCCATTAGTCACCTCTTACGACAGGCATAGCATTCTTGCCACCGCTGTTTTCTTTTCTCTGCGAACCGAAGGGACACACATACACACACACACTCACAGACACACACACGCACGCACACACGCACACACACATACACTCACACACACTCACGGACACACGCACACACACATACACTCTTCACCTCTCGATTCCTATTCATTAGTCGCCTCTTACGACAGGCAGGGACTTCTTGCCACGGCCGTGTTCTTATCTCTGCGAGCCGAACGCGAGCCGAAAGACACACACACACTGACACACACACACATTCACACACACACTCACACACGTATGCACACACGCACCCACACACATACACTCTTCACCTCTCGAATCCTACCCATTATTCTCCTATTACGACAGGCAGGGACTTCTTGCCACGGCCGTGTTCTTATCTCTGCAAGCCGAACGGACACACACACACATGCATACACACACACTCTCCACCTCTCGACTCCTACCCATTAGTCGCCTCTTACGACAGGCAGGGCCTTCTTGCCTGGGCCGTATTCTTATCTCTGCAAGCCAAACGGACACACACACACAAATAAACACACATACTCACACACGCAAAAACACACGCACACACACAAAGACACATACACTCTTCACCTCTCGACTCCTACCCATTATTCTCCTATTACGAAAGGCAGGGACTTCTTGCCACGGCCGTGTTATTATCTCTGCGAGCCGACCGGACACACACACACACTGAAACACACACATTCACACACACACACTCACACACGTACGCACACACGCACACACACATACACTCTTCACCTCTCGACTCCTACCCATTATTCTCCTCTTACGACAGGCAGGGACTTCTTGCCACGGCCGTGTTCTTATCTCTGCAAGCCGAACGGACACACACATACACACACACTCACACACACACGCACACACGCACATACATACACTCTCCATCTCGCGACTCCTACTCATTAGTCGCCTCTTGCGACAGGCAGGGCCTTCTTGCCACGGCCGTGTTCTTATCTCTGCGAGCCGAAGGGACATACACACACACATACACATACACACACATACTCTCACACACACACACACGCACGCACACACGAACACACACACATACACACACACACTCACGCACACACACACGCACACACACACGCACACACACACATATAAACTCTTCACCTCTCGACTCCTACTCATTAGTCGCCTCTTACGACAGGCAGGGCCTTCTTGCCACGGCCGTATTCTTTTCTCTGCGAGCCGAAGGACACACACACACACAGTCACACACGCACATACACACACGCACACACACACATACACTACTTACCTCTTGACTCCTAACCATTAGTCGCCTCTTACGACAGGCAGGGCCTTCTTGCCTTGGTTGTGTTCGTATCTCTGCGAGCCGAAGGACACACACACACACACATACAAACACACACACACACACGCACACACGCACGCACACACGCACACGCACACGCACACTCGCACGCACACACGCACACACACATACACACACACACACACACGCACACACGCACACACACATATATTCTTCACCTCTCGACTCCTACCTAGTAGTCGCCTCTTACGACAGGCAGGGCCTTCTTGCCCCAACCGTGTTCTTATCTCTGCAAGCCGAACGGACACACACACACACACACGCACACACACACACGCACACACAAATACACGCACACAGGCACACACACATACACTCTTCACCTCTCGACTCCCACCCATTAGTCGCCTCTTACGACAGGCAGGGCCTTCTTACCACGGCCGTGTTCTCATCTCTGCGAGCCGACCGGACACACACACATACTCACACACGCACACACACGCACACACGCACACACACACACATACACTCTTCACCTCTCGACTCCTACCCATTAGTCGCCTCTTACGACAGGCAGGGCCTTCCTGCCACGGCCATGTTCTTATCTCTGCGAGCCGACCGGACACACACACACTCACACACACAAATACAAGAACACACGCACGCACACACGCGCACACACACATATACACTCTTAACCTCTCGACTTCTACCCATTATTCGTCTCTTTCGAAAGGCAGGGACTTCTTGCCACGGTCGTGTTCTTATCTCTGCAAGCCAAACGGACACACACACACACGCA
>NW_027311977.1:115000-145999 GCF_040954645.1 Diabrotica undecimpunctata | reverse complement strand
CACACACACACATACACTCTTCACCTCTCGACTCCTACCAATTAGTCGCCACTTACGACAGGCGCCTTCTTGCCTCGGCCGTATTTTTATCTCTGCAAGCCGAACGGACACATACACACTCACACACACACGCACGCATACACGCACACACACAAATACACTCTTCACCTCTCGACTCCTACCCATTAGTCGCCTCTTACGACAGGCATGGCCTTCTTGACTCTGCCGTATTCTAATCTCTGCGAGCCGAATGGACACACACAAACATACACACACACACACTTACATACGCACAAACACACACACACCCACACACGCACACACTCACGTACCCTCTTCACCTCTCGACTCCTACCCATTAGTCGCCTCTTACGACAGGCAGGGACTTCTTGCCTCGGCCGTATTTTCATCTCTGCAAGCCGAACGGACACATACACACTCACACACACACGCACGCATACACGCACACACACAAATACACTCTTCACCTCTCGACTCCTACCCATTAGTCGCCTCTTACGACAGGCATGGCCTTCTTGACTCTGCCGTATTCTAATCTCTGCGAGCCGAATGGACACACACAAACATACACACACACTTACATACGCACAAACACACACACACCCACACACGCACACACTCACGTACCCTCTTCACCTCTCGACTCCTACCCATTAGTCGCCTCTTACGACAGGCAGGGACTTCTTGCCACAGCCGTGTTCTTATCTCTGCAAGCCGAACGGACACACACACACACGTAGACACAATCACACGCACACAGGCACACACGCACACACGCACACGTACACGCACACGCACACACTCTCCATCTCTCAAATAATATCCATTAGTCGCTTCTTAAGACAGGCAGGGCCTTCTTGCCTCGGCTGTATTCTTATCTCTGCAAGCCAAACGGACACACACACACACACACACATACACACACATAGTCACACACGCACAAACACACGCACACACACAAAGACACATACACTCTTCACCTCTCGACTCCTATTCATTAGTCGCCTCTTACGACAGGCAGGGACTTCTTGCCACGGCCGTGTTCTTATCTCTGCGAGCCGAACGGACACACACACACTCACACACACACACGCATACACGCACACACGTACGCACACACGCACACACACATACACTCTTCACCTCTCGACTCCTACCCATTATTCTCCTCTTACGACAGGCAGGGACTTTTTGTCACGGCCGTGTTCTTATCTCTGCAAGCCGAACGGACACACACACACGCACACACACACGCACATGCACACGCACACGCACATACGCACACACACATACATTCTTCACCTCTCGACTCCTACCTAGTAGTCGTCTCTCACGACAGGCAGGGCCTTCTTGCCTCGGCCGTGTTCTTATCTCTGCAAGCCGAACGGACACACACACATACTCACACACGCACACACACACGCACACACGCACCCACACACATACACTCTTCACCTCTCGACTCCTACCCATTATTCCCCTCTTACGACATGCAGGGACTTTTTGCCACGGCCGTGTTCTTATCTCTGCAAGCCGAACGGACACACACACGCACACACACACACGCACATGCACACGCACACGCTCACACTCTTCACCTCTCGACTCCTACCCATTATTCTCCTCTTACGACAGGCAGGTACTTCTTGCCACGGCCGTGTTCTTATCTCTGCAAGCCGAACGGACACACACATACACACACACACTCACACACACACACACGCACACACGCACGCACACACGCACACACACATACACTCACACACACACACAAACACGCACATACGCACACACACATACATTCTTCACCTCTCGACTCCTACCTATTAGTCGTCTCTCACGACAGGCAGGGCCTTCTTGCCTCGGCCGTGTTCTTATCTCTGCAAGCCGAAGGGACACACACACATACACACACACACTCACAAACATACACACACTCACGCACGCACACACGCACACACACATACACTCACACACACACAAACACGCACACACACATACATTCTTCACCTCTCGACTCCTACCTATTAGTCGCCTCTTACGATAGGCAGGGCCTTCTTGCCTTGGCCGTGTTCTTATCACTGCAAGCCGAACGGACACACACACACATACTCACACACGCACACAAACATACACTTTCACCTCTCGACTCCTACCTATTAGTCGCCTCTTACGATAGGCAGGGCCTTTTTGCCTCGGTCGTGTTCTTATTTCTGCAAGCCGAACTAACACACACACATACTCACACACGCACACACACACGCACACAAGCACACACACATACTCTTCACCTCTCGACTCCTACTTATTACTCTGCCGTATTCTAATCTCTGCGAGCCGAATGGACACACACAAACATACACACACACACTTACACACGCACAAACACACACACACCCACACACGCACACCCTCACGTATATTCTTCACCTCTCGACTCCTACCCATTAGTCGCCTCTTACGACAGGCAGGGACTTCTTGCCACGGCCGTGTTCTTATCTCCGCAAGCCGAACGGATACACACACGCACACACAAACACACGCACACAGGCACACACGCACGCACGCACACACGCACACGCACACATTCTCCACCTCTCGATTCCTATCCATTAGTCGCCTCTTACGACAGGCAGGGCCTTCTTGCCACTGCCGTGTTCTTATCTTTGCGAGACGACCGGACACACACACCCACTCACACAAGCACACACACACACACACGCACACACAAACACACGCACACAGGCATACACGCACACACGCACACGCACACACTCTCCACCTCTCGACTCCTATCCATTAGTCGCCTATTAAAACAGGCAGGGCTTTCTTGCCACAGACGTATTCCTATCTCTGCGAGCCGAACGGACACACACACACACTTGCACACACACACACACACACACACACACACACACACATACACGCTTTACCTCTCGACCCCTACCAATTATTCGCTCCTTACAGCAAGCATGGCCTTCTTGCCACGGACGTATTCTTATCTCTGCGAGCCGAAGGGATACACACACATACACACACACATACTCACACACACACGCACACACGCACACACACACATACACTCTTCACCTCTCGACTCCTACCCATTAGTCGTCTCTTACGACAGGCATGGCCTTCTTGCCACGGCTGTTTTCTTATCTCTGCGAGCCGAAGGGACACACACACACACATACACACCCACACACACACACACACACACACATTCACAAACACACACACACGCGCAAACACGCACGCACACACGCACACACACACGCACACACGCACGCACACACGCACACACATACACTTACACACGCACACACACACGCACACACGCATACACACATACACTCTTCACCTCTCGACTCCTACTTATTAGTCGCCCCTTACAAGAGGCAGGGCCTTCTTGCCTCGGCCGTATTCTTATCTCTGCAAGCCGACCGGACACACACACACACTGATACACACACATACACTCACACACGCACGCACACACGCACACACACACATACACTCTTCACCTCTCGACTCCTACCCATTATTCTCCTCTTACGACAGGCATGGCCTTCTTGCCACCGCTTTTTTCTTATCTCTGCGAGCGAACGGACACACACACACACACACATACACACACACACTCACACACACACACGCACACACGCACGCACACACGCACACACACATACACTCACACACACACAAACACGCACACACGCACACACACATACATTCTTCACTTCTCTAATCCTACCTATTAGTCGCCTCTCACGACAGGCAGGGCCTTCTTGCCTCGACCGTGTTCTTATCTCTGCAAGACGAACGGACACACACACATACTCACACACGCACACACGCACGCACACACGCACACACACACATACACTCACACACACACAAACACGCACACACGCACACACACATACATTCTTCACCTCTCGACTCCTACCTATTAGTCGCCTCTTACGACAGGCAGGGCCTTTTTGCCTTGGCCGTGTTCTTATCTCTGCAAGCCGAACGGACACACACACATACTCACACACGCACACACGCACGCACACACGCACACACACATACACTCACACACACACAAACACGCACACACGCACACACACATACATTCTTCACCTCTCGACTACTACCTATTAGTCGCCTCTTACGACAGGCAGGGCCTTCTTGCCTTGGCCGTGTTCTTATCTCTGCAAGCCGAACGGACACACACACATACTCACACACGCACACACACACGCACACACGCACACACACACACATACACTCTTCACCTCTCGACTCCTACCTATTAGCCGCCTCTTACGATAGGCAGGGCCTTCTTGCCTCGGTCGTGTTCTTATTTCTGCAAGCCGAACTAACACACACACATACTCACACACGCACACACGCACGCACACACGCACACACACATACACTCACACACACACAAACACGCACACACGCACACACACATACATTCTTCACCTCTCGACTACTACCTATTAGTCGCCTCTTACGACAGGCAGGGCCTTCTTGCCTTGGCCGTGTTCTTATCTCTGCAAGCCGAACGGACACACACACATACTCACACACGCACACACACACGCACACACGCACACACACACATACACTCTTCACCTCTCGACTCCTACTTATTAGTCGCCCATTACAAGAGGCAGGGCCTTCTTGCCTCGGCCGTATTCTTATCTCTGCAAGCCAAACAGACACACACACATACACACACACTTACACACGCACACACACGCACACGCACACACTCTCCACCTCTCGACTCCTATCCATTAGTCGCCTCTTAAGACAGGCAGGGCCTTCTTGCCACGGACGTATACCTATCTCTGCGAGCCGAACGGACACACACACACACACACACTTGCATACATACACACACACATGCACGCTTCACCTCTCGACTCCTACCCATTAGTCGCTCCTTACAGCAAGCATGGCCTTCCTGCCACGGACGTATTCTTATCTCTGCGAGCCGAAGGGATACACACACACATACATACACACATACACACACACATACTTACACACGCACGCACACACGCACACACACATACACTCACACACACACAAACACGCACACACGCACACACACATACATTCTTCACCTCTCGACTACTACCTATTAGTCGCCTCTTACGACAGGCAGGGCCTTCTTGCCTTGGCCGTGTTCTTATCTCTGCAAGCCGAACGGACACACACACATACTCACACACGCACACACACACGCACACACGCACACACACACACATACACTCTTCACCTCTCGACTCCTACCTATTAGCCGCCTCTTACGAATAGGCAGGGCCTTCTTGCCTCGGTCGTGCTCTTATCTCTGCAAGCCGAACAGACACACACACACATACACACTCTCACACGCACACACACGCACATACGCACACACATATACACTCTTCACCACTCAACTCCTACCCATTAGTCGCCTCTTACGACAGGCAGGGCCTTCTTGCCACGGCCGTGTTCTTATCTCTGCGGGCCAACTGGACACACACACTCACACACACAAATACACACACACTCACACACGCACACACACGCACACACGCACACTCACACACACATACACTCTTCACCTCTCGACTCCTACCCATTAGTCGCCTCTTACGACAGGCAGGGCCTTCTTGCCACGGCCGTGTTCTTATCTCTGCAAGCCGACTGGACATACACACACTCACACACACAAATACACACACACACTCACACACGCACACACCCGCACACTCACACACACATACACTCTTCACCTCTCGACTCCCACCCATTAGCCGCCTCTTACGACAGGCACGGCCTTCTTGCCACGGCCGTGTTCTTACCTCTGCGAGCGGACCGAACACACACACTCACACACGCACACACACAAACACACGCACTTACACACATACAATCTTCACCTCTGGACTCCTACGCATTAGTCGCCGCTTACGACAGGCAGGCCCTTCTTGCCTCGGCCGTATTCTTATCTCTGCAAGCCGAACGGACACACACACACTCACACACACACGCACGCTCACACGCACACACACGCACACACGCACACACACACATACACTCTTCACCTCTCGACTCCTACCTATTAGTCGCCTCTTACGATAGGCAGGGCTTTCTTGCCTCGGTCGTGCTCTTATCTCTGCAAGCCGAACTAACACACACACATACTCACACACGCACACACACGCACACACGCATACACACATACACTCTTTACCTCTCGACTTCTACTTATTAGTCGCCCCTTACAAGAGGCAGGGCCTTCTTGCCTCGGCCGTATTCTTATCTCTGCAAGCCAAACAGACACACACACATACACACACACGCACACACACGCACACACGCACACACACACACACATACACCCTTCACCTCTCGACTCCTACTCATTAGTCGCCTCTTAACGACAGGCAGTGCCTTCTTGCCACGGCCGTGTTCTCATCTCTGCGAGCCGACCGGACACTCACACACACTGACACACACACACAAACCTATTACTCGCCTCTCACGACAGGCAGGGCCTTCTTGCCTCGGCCGTGTTCTTATCTCTGCAAGACGAACGGACACACACACATACTCACACACGCACACACGCACGCACACACGCACACACACATACACTCACACACACACACAAACACGCACACACGCACACACACATACATTCTTCACGTCTCGACTCCTACCTATTAGTCGCCTCTTACGACAGGCAGGGCCTTCTTGCCTTGGCCGTGTTCTTATCTCTGCAAGCCGAACGGACACACACACATACTCACACACGCACACACACATGCATACACGCACACACACACATACACTCTTCACCTCTCCTCCTCACCACTCCTACTTACAAGAGTCAGGGCCTTCTTGCCTCGGCCGTAATCTTATCTCTGCAAGCCAAACAGACACACACACATACACACACACTTACACATGCACACACACGCACACGCACACGCACACACTCTCCACCTTCTCGACTCCTATCCATTAGTCGCCTCTTAAGACAGGCAGGGCCTTCTTGCCACGGACGTATACCTATCTCTGCGAGCCGAACGGACACACACACACACACTTGCACACATACACACACACATGCACGCTTCACCTCTCGACTCCTACCCATTAGTCGCTTCTTACAGCAAGCATGGCCTTCCTGCCACGGACGTATTCTTATCTCTGCGAACCGAAGGGATACACACACACATACATACACACATACACACACACACATACTCACACACGCACGCACACACGCACACACACATACACTCACACACACAAACACGCACACACGCACACACACATACATTCTTCACCTCTCGACTCCTACCTATTAGTCGCCTCTTACAAATAGGCAGGGCCTTCTTGCCTCGGTCGTGCTCTTATCTCTGCAAGCCGAACGGACACACACACACATACACACTCTCACACGCACACACACGCACATACGCACACACATATACACTCTTCACCACTCGACTCCTACCCATTAGTCGCCTCTTACGACAGGCAGGGCCTTCTTGCCACGGCCGTGTTCTTATCTCTGCGGGCCGACTGGACACACACACTCACACACACAACTACACACACACACTCACACACACAAATACACACACACACTCACACACGCACACACCCGCACACTCACACACACATACACTCTTCACCTCTCGACTCCTACCCATTAGCCGCCTCTTACGACAGGCAGGGCCTTCTTGCCACGGCCGTGTTCTTATCTCTGCGAGCCGACCGGACACACACACACTCACACACGCACACACACAAACACACGCACTTACACACATACACTCTTCACCTCTCGACTCCTACCCATTATTCTCCTCTTACGACAGGCAGGGATTTCTTGCCACGGCCGTGTTCCTATCTCTGCAAGCCAAACAGACACGCACACACACGCACACACACACACGCACACGCACACGCACACGCACACACTCTCCACCTCTCGACTCCTATCCATTAGTCGCCTCTTACGACAGGCATAGCATTCTTGCCACCGCTTTTTTCTTATCTCTGCGAGCGAAGGGACACACACACACACACACATACACACACACACTCACACACACACACGCACACACGCACTCACACACGCACACACACATACACTCACACACACACAAACACGCACACACGCACACACACATACATTCTTCACCTCTCGACTCCTACCTGTTAGTCGCCTCTTACGACAGGCAGGGCCTTCTTGCCTTGGCCTTGTTCTTATCTCTGCAAGCCGAACGGACACAAACACATACTCACACACGCACGCACACACGCACACACACATACACTCACACACACAAACACGTACACACGCACACACACATACATTCTTCACCTCTCTAATCCTACCTATTAGTCGCCTCTCACGACAGGCAGGGCCTTCTTGCCTCGGCCGTGTTCTTATTTCTGCAAGACGAACGGACACACACACATACTCACACACGCACACACGCACGCACACACGCACACACACATACACTCACACACACACACAAACACGTACACACGCACACACACATACATTCTTCACCTCTCGACTCCTACCTGTTAGTCGCCTCTTACGACAGGCAGGGCATTCTTGCCTTGGCCTTGTTCTTATCTCTGCAAGCCGAACGGACACACACACATACTCACACACGCACACACACACGCTCACACACACACATACACTCTCCACCTCTCGACTCCTATTCATTAGTCGCCTCTTAAGACAGGCAGGGCCTTCTTGCAACGAACGCATTCTTATCTCTGCGAGCCGAACGGACACACACACACACTCACACACAAACACACACAGGCAAGCACACATACACTATTCACCTCTCGACTTCTACCCATTATTCTCCTCTTACGACAGGCAGGGACTTCTTGCCACGGCCGTGTTCTTATCTCTGCAAGCCGAACGGACACACACACACGCACACACAAACACACGCACACAGGCACACACGCACACACGCACACGCACTCATACACGCACACACTCTCCACCTCTCGATTCCTATCCATTAGTCGCCTCTTAAGACAGGCAGGGCCTTCTTGCCACGGACGTATTCTTATCTCTGCGAGCCGAACGGACACACACACACACGCACAGACAAACACACGCACACAGGCACACACGCACACACGCACACGCACACGCACATACTCTCCACCTCTCGACTCCTATCCATTAGTCGCCTCTTAAGACAGGCAGGGCCTTCTTGCCTCGGCCGTATTCTTATCTCTGCAAGCCAAACGGACACACACATACACACATACACACACACACTCACACACGCACAACCACATGCACACACACACACAGACACATACACTCTTCACCTCTCGACTCCTATTCATTAGTCGCCTCTTACGACAGGCAGGGCCTTCTTGCCACGGACGTATTCTTATCTCTGCGAGCCGAACAGACACACACACACGCACAGACAAACACACGCACACAGGCACACACGCACACACGCACACGTACACGCACACGCACACACTCTCCACCTCTCGACTCCTATCCATTAGTCGCCTCTTAAGACAGGCAGGGCCTTCTTGCCTCTGCCGTATTCTTATCTCTGCAAGCCAAACGGACACACACACACACACATACACACACACACATACACACACACACTCACACACGCACAAACACACGCACACACACAGACACATACACTCTTCACCTCTCAACTCCTACCCATTAGTCGCCTCTTACGACAGGCAGGGCCTTCGCCCTTGCCACCGCCGTATTCTTATCTCTGCGAGCCGAACGGACACACACACACACACTCACACACACGGACACACACACACACCTACACTCTTCACCTCACGACTTCTACCTATTACTCGCCCCTTACGACAGGCAGGGCCTTCTTGCCTCGCTGTATTCTTATCTCTGTGAGCCGAAGGGACACACACACACATACACATACACACACACATACTCACACACACACGCACACATACACTCTTCACCTCTCGATTCCAACCCATTAGTCGCCTCTTACGACAGGCATGGCCTTCTTGCCACGGCTGTATTCTTACCTCTGCGAGCCAAAGAACACACAGACACACACACACATACACACACACATACACACACACACACTCACACACGCACAAACACACGCACACACACAGACACATACACTCTTCACCTCTCAACTCCTACCCATTAGTCGCCTCTTACGACAGGCAGGGCCTTCTTGCCACCGCCGTATTCTTATCTCTGCGAGCCGAACGGACACACACACACACACTCACACACACGGACACACACACACACACCTACACTCTTCACCTCACGACTTCTACCTATTACTCGCCCCTTACGACAGGCAGGGCCTTCTTGCCTCGCTGTATTCTTATCTCTGTGAGCCGAAGGGACACACACACACATACACATACACACACACATACTCACACACACACGCACACATACACTCTCCACCTCTCGACTCCTACCCATTAGTCGCCTCTTACGACAGGCATGGCCTTCTTGCAACCGCCGTATTATTTTCTCTGCGAGTCAAACGGACACATACACACACTCACATACACACACACGCACACACACACAGACATACACACACGCACACACACACACACACACAAATACACTCTTCACCCCTCGACTCCTACTCATTAGTCGCCTCTTACGACAAGCATGGCCTTCTTGCCTCGGCCGTATTCTTATCTCTGCGAGCCGAACGGACACACACATAGATACACACACACACACTCACACACGCACACACACACGAACATACACACACACAAGTACACTCTTCACCTCTCGACTCCTACCCATTAGTCGCTCCTTACAGCAGGCATGGCCTTCTTGCCACGGCCGTATTCTTATCTCTGCGAGCCGAAGGGACACACAAACACACGCACACACACACAAACATTCTTCACCTCTCGACTCCTACCCATTAGTCGTCTCTTACGACAGGCATGGCCTTCTTGCCACGGCTGTATTATTATCTCTGCGAGCCAAAGGACACACACACACACATACTCACACACGCACACACACACGCACAGACGCACACACACATACACTCCTCACCTTTTGACTCCTACCCATTAGTCGCCTCTTGGGACAGGCAGGGCTTTCTTGCCACGGCCGTGTTCGTATCTCTGCGAGCCGAACAGACACACACACACTCACACACACACACACGCACACACAGACACATACACTCTTCACCTCTCGACTCCTACCCATTAGTCGCCTCTTTCGACAGGCAGGGCCTTTTTGCAACGGCCGTGTTCTTATCTCTGCGAGCCATACAGACACACATACACACTCACACACACACACCTACACTCTTTACCTCTCGACTCCTACCTATTACTCGCCCCTTACGACAGGCAGGGCCTTCTTGCCTCGGCTGTGTTCTTATCTCTGCAAGCCGAACGGACACACATACATACACAAACACTCACACACGCATACACACATGCACACACACACACACATAAACTCTTCACCTCTCCACTCCTTCCCATTAGTCGCCTCTTTCGACAGGCAGGGCCTTTTTGACACGGCCGTGTTCTTATCTTTGCGAGCCATACAGACACACATACTGTTGCCGAGAGGGGGCATTTGGGCCTGTAGGACCCATCGCCGGCTCTTCGGGCTTCTTCCTATCCCCGGAATTGGATCGGGTATTCACCATCTTTGGTTTGTCGCTGGTAGAAAAGTTAAATACTACCGCTGTTATAAATAACAGTTCCAGTGACAAATATCTGTTATAGGTAACGGTTCCAAGGAACAGTTACAAAGTAACAGATCAAAAAATGGAAAACAGATAGGTAAAAATGATCTAAGTATTCCTTGACTTACGGAAGGAATAACTTAGTAAACAATTAAATTAAATGGTATAAAAATATAATGCAAAGAAAAAAATGTTTCTAAGTGTTTCTTGACTTACGGAAGAAACAACTTAGGACAGAAATATAGATAAATGAAATATGTAAATGTGAGAGTAAAATATGGAAATATTTCTAAGTGTTTCTTAACATACGGAAGAAACGACTTAGAGTGGAAAAATAAAATACTCAAAATATAAAAACGAGAAATGCAAAAATGAAACAGATTATAGAAATATGTCTAAGTGTTTCTTGACTTACGGAAGAAACAACTTAGAATAGAAAATAAACAAGAGAATCAAATATAGTAAAATAAATGCACAAATATTTATAAGTGTTTCTTGACTTACGGAAGAAACGACTTATAAAAGAAAATAAGAAAAATCAAATATAGAAAAGATGTGAAAATATTGCTAAGTGTTTCTTGACTTACGGAAGAAACAACTTAGCATAAAATAGAAAATGAAAGAAACAAATGTATTAAGTATTTTCTTAACTTAAGAAAAATATCTTAGATAAAATATCGGAAATAATAATGCAACAATGATTATACAAATATTTCTAAGAGTTCTTTGACTTACCGGAAAGGAACGGCTTAGACAAACAATTAAAATATCAAGTCAAATATTCAGAGAAATATTTCTAAGAGTTCTTTGACTTACCGGAAAGAACTACTTAGACAAGTACAAATCAAAATATAAAATAGAAAAAGCAAGATAAATATTTCTAAGTGTTCTTAACTTACGGAAGAACAACTTAGACACAAAATACAAGAAAAATAAACAATCAAAATAACCAATTAAAATATCAAACAATCAGTATATGAACAAATATAGATCAAAGTAATATTCTAACCTGAAAAGGTCTGAATATACAATAATGCTAAAATAAAAATGGTATATAAGAAATCAGAAATAAAACAATAACTTAGTAGGAACAATAATAGCACCGACTAGGTCTACAGTAGAAGAGCAAGCTCGACTGACCGATGAGAGAAATTCTACCTGCTTTTATGTAAAACAAATCCTTTGTTTTACGAAGCGAAAGTGGAATTTCCCTGCATCGAATCAATTAGAAATTTGGATTTGGCCAACCTTGGAATTCCCAAGTATTTTAACCGATATCCAAATTCCTTGATGCGTCGAGGACAATACACACTCACACACACACACCTACACTCTTCACCTCTCGACTCCTACCTATTAGTCGCCTCTTACGACAGGCAGGGCCTTCTTGCCACGGCCGTATTCTTATCTCTGCGGGCCAACTGGACACACACACTCACACACACAAATACACACACACTCACACACGCACACACACGCACACACGCACACTCACACACACATACACTCTTCACCTCTCGACTCCTACCCATTAGTCGCCTCTTACGACAGGCAGAGCCTTCTTGCCTCGGCCGTATTCTTATCTCTGCAAGCCAAACGGACACACACACATACTCACACACGCACACACACACGCACACACGCACACACACACCGAACACAAGCCGAACTAACACACACACATACTCACACACGCACACACACACGCACACACGCACACACACACATACACTCTTCACCTCTTGATTCCTACTTATTAGTCGCCCATTACAAGAGGCAGGGCCTTCTTGCCTTGGCCGTATTCTTATCTCTGCAAGCCAAACAGACACACACACATACACACACACTTACACACGCACACACACTCACACGCACACGCACACGCACACACTCTCCACCTCTCGACCCCTATCCATTAGTCGCCTCATAAGACAGGCAGGGCCTTCTTGCCACCGCTGTTTTCTTATCTCTGCAAACCGAACGGACACACACACACACACACTTGCACACATACACACACACACAAATACACGCTTCACCTCTCGACTCCTACCCATTAGTCGCTCCTTACAGCAAGCATGGCCTTCTTGCCACGGACGTATGCTTATCTCTGCGAGCCGAAGGGATACACACACACATACACACACACATACACACACATACTCACACACACATACACTCACACACACACAAACACGTACACACGCACACACACATACATTCTTCACCTCTTGACTCCTACCTATTAGTCGCCTCTTACGACAGGCAGGGCCTTCTTGCCTTGGCCGTGTTCTTATCTCTGCAAGCCAAACGGACACACACACATACTCACACACGCACACACACACGCACACACACACACTCTCCACCTCTCGACTCCTATCCATTAGTCGCCTCATAAGACAGGCAGGGCCTTCTTGCCACCGCTGTTTTCTTATCTCTGCAAACCGAACGGACACACACACACACACACTTGCACACATACACACACACACACAAATACACGCTTCACCTCTCGACTCCTACCCATTAGTCGCTCCTTACAGCAAGCATGGCCTTCTTGCCACGGACGTATGCTTATCTCTGCGAGCCGAAGGGATACACACACACATACACACACACATACACACACATACTCACACACACATACACTCACACACACACAAACACGTACACACGCACACACACATACATTCTCCACCTCTCGACTCCTATCCATTAGTCGCCTCTTAAGACAGGCAGGGCCTTCTTGCCACGGACGTATACCTATCTCTGCAAACCGAACGGACACACACACACACTTTCACACATACACACACACACACATACACGCTTCACCTCTCGACTCCTACCCATTAGTCGCTCTTTACAGCAAGCATGGCCTTCTTGCCACGGACGTATGCTTATCTCTGCGAGCCGAAGGGATACACACACACATACACACACACATACACACACATACTCACACACACGCACACACGCACACACACACACACATACACTCTTCACCTCTTGACTCCTACCTATTAGTCGGCTCTTACGATAGGCAGGGCCTTCTTGCCTCGGTCGTGCTCTTATCTCTGCAAGCCGAATAGACACACACACACACATACACACACACACTCTCACACGCACACACACGCACATACGCACACACATATACACTCTTCACCACTCGACTCCTACCCTCTAGTCGCCTCTTACGACAGGCAGGGCCTTCTTGCCACGGCCGTGTTCTTATCTCTGCGAGCCGACTGGACACACACACTCACACACACAAATACACACACACACTCACATACGCACACACACGCACACACGCACACTCACACACAAATACACTCTTCACCTCTCGACTCCTACCCATTAGTCGCCTCTTACGAGAGGCTGGGCCTTCTTGCCACGGCCGTGTTCTTATCTCTGCGAGCCGACTGGACACACACACACTCACACACACACATACACACACACACTCTCACACGCACACACACGCACATACGCACACACATATACACTCTTCACCACTCGACTCCTACCCTCTAGTCGCCTCTTACGACAGGCAGGGCCTTCTTGCCACGGCCGTGTTCTTATCTCTGCGAGCCGACTGGACATACACACTCACACACACAAATACACACACACACACTCACACACACTCACACACGCACACACCCGCACACTCACACACACATACACTCTTCACCTCTCGACTCCTACCAATTAGTCGCCACTTGCGACAGGCAGGGCCTTCTTGCCTCGGCCGTATTCTTATCTCTGCAAGCCAAACGGACACACACACACTCACACACACACGCACGCTCACACGCACACACACACATACACTCTTCACCTCTCGACTGCTACCTATTAGTCGCCACTTACGATAGGCAGGGCTTTCTTGCCTCGGTCGTGCTCTTATCTCTGCAAGCCGAACTAACACACACACATACTCACACACGCACACACATGCACACACGCATACACACATACACTCTTCACCTCTCGACTCCTACTTATTAGTCGCCCCTTACAAGAGGCAGGGCCTTCTTGCCTCGGCCGTATTCTTATCTCTGCAAGCCAAATAGACACACACACATACACACACACACACACACACACGCACACACGCACACACGCACACATACACTCTTCACCTCTCGACTCCTACCCATTAGTCGCCTCTTAACGACAGGCAGTGCCTTCTTGCCACGGCCGTGTTCTCATCTCTGCGAGCCGACCGGACACACACACACACTGACACACACACATACACACACACACTCACACACGCAAGCACACACGCACACACACACATACACTCTTCACCTCTCGACTACTACCCATTATTCTCCTCTTACGACAGGCAGGGCCTTCTTGCCACGGCCGTGTTCTTATCTCTGCGAGCCGACTGGACACACACACACTCACACACACAAATACACACACACACTCACACACGCACACACACGCACACTCACACACACATACACTCTTCACCTCTCGACTCCTACCCATTAGTCGCCTCTTACCACAGGCAGGGCCTTCTTGCCACGGCCGTGTTCTTATCTCTGCGAGCCGACTGGACACACACACACTCACACACACACAAATACACACACACACTCACACACGCACACACCCGCACACTCACACACACATACACTCTTCACCTCTCGACTCCTACCCATTAGTCGCCTCTTACGACAGGCAGGGCCTTCTTGGCACGGAGGTGTCCTTATCACTGCGAGCCGACCGGACACACACACACTCACACACGCACACACACACGCACACACACACATACACTCTTCACCTCTCGACTCCTACCCATTAGTCGCCACTTACGACAGGCAGGGCCTTCTTGCCTCGGCCGTATTCTTATCTCTGCAAGCCGAACGGACACACACACACTCACACACACACGCACGCACACACGCACACACACGCACACACGCACACACACACATACACTCTTCACCTCTCGACTCCTACCCATTAGTCGCCACTTACGACAGGCAGGGCCTTCTTGCCTCGGCCGTATTCTTATCTCTGCAAGCCGAACGGACACACACACACTCACACACACACGCACGCTCACACGCACACACACGCACACACGCACACACACACATACACTCTTCACCTCTCGACTCCTACCTATTATTCGCCTCTTACGATAGGCAGGGCTTTCTTGCCTCGGTCGTGCTCTTATCTCTGCAAGCCGAACTAACACACACACATACTCACACACGCACACACACGCACACACGCATACACACATACACTCTTCACCTTTCGACTCCTACTTATTAGTCGCCCCTTACAAGAGGCAGTGCCTTTTTGCCTCGGCCGTATTCTTATCTCTGCAAGCCAAACAGACACACACACACATACACACACACGCACACACACGCACAAACGCACACACATTTACACTCTTCACCACTCGACTCCTACCCATTCGTCGCCTCTTACGACAGGCAGGGCCTTCTTGCGACGGCCGTGTTCGTATCTCTGCGAGCCGACTGGACACACACAGTCACACACACAAATACACACACACACTCACACACACACACGCACACACGCACACTCACACACACATAAACTCTTCACCTCTCGACTCCTACCCATTAGTCGCCTCTTACGACAGGCAGGGCCTTCTTGCCACGGCCGTGTTCTTATCTCTGCGAGCCGACTGGACACACACACACTCACACAAACAAATACACACACACACTCACACACGCACACACGCACACACCCGCACACTCACACACACATACACTCTTCACCTCTCGACTCCTACCCATTAGTCGCCTCTTACGACAGGCAGGGCCTTCTTGGCACGGACGTGTCCTTATCACTGCGAGCCGAACGGACACACACACACTCACACACACACGCACGCACACATGCACACACACGCACACACGCACACACACACATACACTCTTCACCTCTCGACTCCTACCAATTAGTCGCCACTTACGACAGGCAGGGCCTTCTTGCCTCGGCCGTATTCTTATCTCTGCAAGCCGAACGGACACACACACATTCACACACACACGCACCCTCACACGCACACACACACATACACTCTTCACCTCTCGACTGCTACCTATTAGTCGCCTCTTACGATAGGCAGGGCTTTCTTGCCTCGGTCGTGCTCTTATCTCTGCAAGCCGAACTAACACACACACATACTCACACACGCACACACATGCACACACGCATACACACATACACTCTTCACCTCTCGACTCCTACTTATTAGTCGCCCCTTACAAGAGGCAGGGCCTTCTTGCCTCGGTCGTATTCTTATCTCTGCAAGCCAAATAGACACACACACATACACACACACGCACACACACGCACACACGCACACACACACATACACTCTTCACCTCTCGACTCCTACCCATTAGTCGCCTCTTAACGACAGGCAGTGCCTTCTTGCCACGGCCGTGTTCTCATCTCTGCGAGCCGACCAGACACACACACACACTGACACACACACATACACACACACACTCACACACGCTAGCACACACACACACACACACATACACTCTTCACCTCTCGACTCCTACCCATTATTCTCCTCTTACGACAGGCAGGGCCTTCTTGCCACGGCCGTGTTCTTATCTCTGCGAGCCGACTGGACACACACACACTCACACACACAAATACACACACACACTCACACACGAACACACCCGCACACTCACACACACATACACCCTTCACCTCTCGACTCCTACCCATTAGTCGCCTCTTACGACAGGCAGGGCCTTCTTGGCACGGAAGTGTCCTTATCACTGCGAGCCGACCGGACACACACACACACTGACACACACACATACACACACACACACTCACACACGCAAGCACACACACACACACACACACACACACATACACTCTTCACCTCTCGACTCCTACCCATTATTCTCCTCTTACGACAGGCAGGGCCTTCTTGCCACGGACGTGTTCTTATCACTGCGAGCGGACCGGACACACACACACTCACACACACACGCACACACGCACACACACACATACACTCTTCACCTCTCGACTCCTACCCATTAGTCGCCACTTACGACAGGCAGGGCCTTCTTGCCTCGGCCGTATTCTTATCTCTGCAAGCCGAACGGACACACACACACATACACACACACGCACACACACGCACACACGCACACACACACATACACTCTTCACCTCTCGACTCCTACCCATTAGTCGCCTCTTAACGACAGGCAGTGCCTTCTTGCCACGGCCGTGTTCTCATCTCTGCGAGCCGACCGGACCCACACACTCTCACCCACACATACACACACACACACACTCACACACGCACGCTTACACGCACACACACGCACACACGCACACACACACATAAACTCTTCACCTCTCGACTCCTACCTATTATTCGCCTCTTACGATAGGCAGGGCTTTCTTGCCTCGGTCGTGCTCTTATCTCTGCAAGCCGAACTAACACACACACATACTCACACACGCACACACGCACACACGCATACACACATACACTCTTCACCTTTCGACTCCTACTTATTAGTCGCCCCTTACAAGAGGCAGGTCCTCCTTGCCTCGGCCGTATTCTTATCTCTGCAAGCCAAACAGACACACACACGCATACACACACACGCACACACACGCACACACGCACACACACACACATACACTCTTCACCTCTCGACTCCTACCCATTAGTCGCCTCTTAACGACAGGCAGTGCCTTCTTGCCACGGCCGTGTTCTCATCTCTGCGAGCCGACCGGACACACACACACTGACCCACACATACACACACACACACACTCACACACGCACGCACACACGCACACACACGCACACACTCTCCACCTCTCGACTCCTATCCATTAGTCGCCTCTTACGACAGGCATGGCCTTCTTGCCACCGCTTTTTTCTTATCTCTGCGAGCGAAGGGACACACACACACACGCACACACGCACGCACACACGCACACACGCACACACACATACACTCACACACACACACACACACAAACACGCACACACGCACACACACATACATTCTTCACCTCTCTAATCCTACCTATTAGTCGCCTCTCACGACAGGCAGGGCCTTCTTGCCTCGGCCGTGTTCTTATTTCTGCAAGACGAACGGACACACACACATACTCACACACGCACACACGCACGCACACACGCACACACACATACACTCACACACACACAAACACGTACACACGCACACACACATACATTCTTCACCTCTCGACTCCTACCTATTAGTCGCCTCTTACGACAGGCAGGGTCTTCTTGCCTTGGCCGTGTTCTTATCTCTGCAAGCCGAACGGACACACACACATACTCACATACGCACACACACACGCACTCACGCACACACACACATACACTCTTCACCTCTCGACTCCTACCTATTAGTCGCCTCTTAACATAGGCAGGGCCTGCTTGCCTCGGTCGTGTTCTTATTTCTGCAAGCCGAACTAACACACACACATACTCACACACGCACACACACACACACACACGCACACACACACACATACACTCTTCACCTATTGACTCCTACTTATTAGTCGCCCATTACAAGAGGCAGGGCCTTCTTGCCTTGGCCGTATTCTTATCTGTGCAAGCCAAACAGACACACACACATACACACACACTTACACACGCACACACACGCACACGCACACGCACACACTCTCCACCTCTCGGCTCCTATCCATTAGTCGCCTCTTAGGACAGACAGGGCCTTCTTGCCACGGACGTATACCTATCTCTGCAAACCGAACGGACACACACACACACACACTTGCACACATACACACACATACACGCTTCACCTCTCGACTCCTACCCATTAGTCGCTCCTTACAGCAAGCATGGCCTTCTTGCCACGGACGTATGCTTATCTCTGCGAGCCGAAGGGATACACACACACATACACACACATACTAACACACACGTACACACGCACACACACACACATACACTCTTCACCACTTGACTCCTACCTATTAGTCGGCTCTTACGATAGGCAGGGCCTTCTTGCCTTAGCCGTATTCTTATCTCTGCAAGCCAAACAGACACACACACATACACACACACTTACACACGCACACACACGCACACGCACACGCACACACTCTCCACCTCTCGGCTCCTATCCATTAGTCGCCTCTTAGGACAGACAGGGCCTTCTTGCCACGGACGTATACCTATCTCTGCAAACCGAACGGACACACACAGACACACTTGCACACATACACACACATACACGCTTCACCTCTCGACTCCTACCCATTAGTCGCTCCTTACAGCAAGCATGGCCTTCTTGCCACGGACGTATGCTTATCTCTGCGAGCCGAAGGGATACACACACATACACACACACATACACACACATACTCACACACACGTACACACGCACACACACACATATACACTCTTCACCACTCGACTCCTACCCATTAGTCGCCTCTTACGACAGGCAGGGCCTTCTTGCCACGGCCGTGTTCTTATCTCTGCGAGCCGACTGGACACACACTCACACACACAAATACACACACACACTCACACACGCACACACACGCACACACGCACACTCACACACAAATACACTCTTCACCTCTCGACTCCTACCCATTAGTCGCCTCTTACGAGAGGCAGGGCCTTCTTGCCACGGCCGTGTTCTTATCTCTGCGAGCCGACTGGACACACACACACTCACACACACAAATACACACACACACTCACACACGCACACACACGCACACTCACACACATACACTCTTCACCTCTCGACCCCTACCCATTAATCGCCTCTTACGACAGGCAGGGCCTTCTTGCCACGGCCGTGTTCTTATCTCTGAGAGCCGACCGGACACGCACACACACACTCACACACGCACACACACGCTCACACGCACTTACACACATACACTCTTCACCTCTCGACTCCTACGCATTAGTCGCCGCTTACGACAGGCAGGGCCTTCTTGGCACGGACGTGTCCTTATCACTGCGAGCCGACCGGACACACACACTCACACACGCACACACCCACGCACACACGCACACACACACATACACTCTTCACCTCTCGACTCCTACCAATAAGTCGCCACTTACGACAGGCAGGGCCTTCTTGCCTCGGCCGTATTCTTATCTCTGCAAGCCGAACGGACACATACACACGCACACACACAATCACGCACACAGGCACACACACGCACACACACAAAAACACTTTTCACCTCTCGACTCCTACCAATTAGTCGCCACTTACGACAGGCAGGGCCTTCTTTCCCCGGCCGTATTCTTATCTCTGCAAGCCGAACGGACACATACACACTCACACACACACGCACGCACACACGCACACACACGCATACACACACACACACACAAATACACTCTTCACCTCTCGACTCCTACCCATTAGTCGCCTCTTACGACAGGAAGGGCCTTCTTGCCACGGCCGTGTTCTTATCTCTGCGAGCCGACCGGACACACACACACTCACAAACGCACACACACAAATACACGCACTTACAAACATACACTCTTCACCACTCGACTCCTACGCATTAGTCGCCGCTTACGACAGGCAGGGCCTTCTTGGCACGGACGTGTCCTTATCACTGCGAGCCGACCGGACACACACACTCACACACGCACACATACACGCACACACGCACACACACACATACACTCTTCACCTCTCGACTCCTACCCATTAGTCGCCACTTACGACAGGCAGGGCCTTCTTGCCTCGGCCGTATTCTTATCTCTGCAAGCCGAACGGACACACACACACTCACACACACACGCACGCACACACGCACACACACGCACACACGCACACACACACATACACTCTTCACCTCTCGACTCCTACCAATTAGTCGCCACTTACGACAGGCAGTGCCTTCATGCCTTGGCCGTATTCTTATCTCTGCAAGCCGAACGGACACACACACACTCACACACACGCACGTTCACACGCACACACACGCGCACACGCACACACACACATACACTCTTCGCCTCTCGACTCCTACCTATTAGTCGCCTCTTACGATAGGCAGGGCTTTCTTGCCTCGTTCGTGCTCTTATCTCTGCAAGCCGAACTAACACACACACATACTCACACACGCACACACACGCACACACGCATACACACATACACTCTTCACCTCTCGACTCCTACTTATTAGTCGCCCCTTACAAGAGGCAAGGCCTTCTTGCCTCGGCCGTATTCTTATCTCTGCAAGCCAAACAGACACACACACACACATACACTCTTCACCTCTCGACTCCTACCCATTAGTCGCCTCTTAACGACAGGCAGTGCCTTCTTGCCACGGCCGTGTTCTCATCTCTGCGAGCCGACCGGACACACACACACACTGACACACACACATACACACACACACACTCACACACGCAGGCATACACGCACATACTCTCCACCTCTCGACTCCTATCCATTAGTCGCCTCTTAAGACAGGCAGGGCCTTCTTGCCACGGACGTATACCTATCTCTGCAAACCGAACGGACACACACACACACACTTGCACACATACACACACACACATACACGCTTCACCTCTCGACTCCTACCCATTAGTCGCTCCTTACAGCAAGCATGGCCTTCTTGCCACGGACGTATGCTTATCTCTGCGAGCCGAATGGATACACACACACATACACACACACATACACACACATACTCACACACACGCACACACGCACACACACACATACAATCTTCACCTCTTGACTCCTACCTATTAGTCGGCTCTTACGATAGGCAGGGCCTTCTTGCCTCGGCCGTATTCTTATCTCTGCAAGCCGAACGGATACATACACACTCACACACACAAGCACGCACACAGGCACACACACGCACACACACAAAAACACTTTTCACCTCTCGACTCCTACCAATTAGTCGCCACTTACGACAGGCAGGGCCTTCTTGCCCCGGCCGTATTCTTATCTCTGCAAGCCGAACGGACACATACACACTCACACACACACGCACGCACACACGCACACACACGCACACACACACACACACAAATACACTCTTCACCTCTCGACTCCTACCCATTAGTCGCCTCTTACGACAGGAAGGGCCTTCTTGCCACGGCCGTATTCTTATTCTGCGAGCCGACCGGACACACACACACTCACACACGCACACACACAAACACACGCACTTACACACATACACTCTTCACCACTCGACTCCTACGCATTATTCGCCGCTTACGACAGGCAGGGCCTTCTTGGCACGGACGTGTCCTTATCACTGCGAGCCGACCGGACACACACACTCACACACGCACACATACACGCACACACGCACACACACACACATACACTCTTCACCTCTCGACTCCTACCCATTAGTCGCCACTTACGACAGGCAGGGCCTTCTTGCCTCGGCCGTATTCTTATCTCTGCAAGCCAAACAGACACACACGCACACACATACACTCTTCACCTCTCGACTCCTACCAATTAGTCGCCACTTACGACAGGCAGTGCCTTCTTGCCTCGGCCGTATTCTTATCTCTGCAAGCCAAACAGACACACACACATACACTCTTCACCTCTCGACTCCTACCAATTAGTCGCCACTTACGACAGGCAGTGCCTTCTTGCCTCGGCCGTATTCTTATCTCTGCAAGCCAAACAGACACATACACACACACACATACACTCTTCACCTCTCGACTCCTACCCATTAGTCGCCTCTTAACGACAGGCAGTGCCTTCTTGCCACGGCCGTGTTCTCATCTCTGCGAGCCGACCGGACACACACACACACTGACACACACACATACACACACACACACACTCACACACGCAGGCACACACGCACACAAACACATACACTCTTCACCTCTCGACTCCTACCCATTATTCTCCTCTTACGACAGGCAGGGACTTCTTGCCACGGCCGTGTTCTTATCTCTGCAAGCCAAACGGACACACACACACACGCACAGACACACACACGCACACGCACACGCACACGCACACACTCTCCATCTCTCGACTCCTATCCATTAGTCGCCTCTTACGACAGGCATGGCCTTCTTGCCACCGCTTTTTTCTTATCTCTGCGAGCGAAGGGACACACACACACACATACACACACACACTCACACACACACACGCACACACGCACGCATACACGCACACACACATACACTCACACACACACAAACACGCACACACGCACA
This sequence comes from Diabrotica undecimpunctata, assembly GCF_040954645.1. NCBI lineage: Eukaryota > Metazoa > Arthropoda > Insecta > Coleoptera > Chrysomelidae > Diabrotica > Diabrotica undecimpunctata. Next base: position 120,904 of record NW_027311977.1, on the reverse strand, counting down.
CACACATACATTCTTCACCTCTCTAATCCTACCTATTAGTCGCCTCTCACGACAGGCAGGGCCTTCTTGCCTCGGCCGTGTTCTTATTTCTGCAAGACGAACGGACACACACACATACTCACACACGCACACACGCACGCATACACGCACACACACATACACTCACACACACACAAACACGTACACACGCACACACACATACATTCTTCACCTCTTGACTCCTACCTATTAGTCGCCTCTTACGACAGGCAGGGCCTTCTTGCCTTGGCCGTGTTCTTATCTCTGCAAGCCAAACGGACACACACACATACTCACACACGCACACACACACGCACACACACACACACACATACACTCTTCACCTCTCGACTCCTACCTATTAGTCGCCTCTTACGATAGGCAGGGCCTGCTTGCCTCGGTCGTGTTCTTATTTCTGCAAGCCGAACTAACACACACACATACTCACACACGCACACACTCACGCACACACGCACACACACACACATACACTCTTCACCTCTTGACTCCTACTTATTAGTCGCCCATTACAAGAGGCAGGGCCTTCTTGCCTTGGCCGTATTCTTATCTCTGCAAGCCAAACAGACACACACACATACACACACACTTACACACGCACACACACGCACACGCACACGCACACACTCTCCACCTCTCGACTCCTATCCATTAGTCACCTCTTACGACAGGCAGGGCCTTCTTGCCACGGCCGTGTTCTTATCTCTGAGAGCCGATTGGACACACACACACACTCACACACGCACACACACGCTCACACGCACTTACACACATACACTCTTCACCTCTCGACTCCTACGCATTAGTCGCCGCTTACGACAGCCAGGGCCTTCTTGCCACGGCCGTGTTCTTATCTCTGCGAGCCGACAGGACACACACACACTCACACACACAAATACACACACACACACTCACACACGCACACACACGCACACTCACACACACAAACACTCTTCACCTCTCGACCCCTACCCATTAGTCGCCTCTTACGACAGGCAGGGCCTTCTTGCCACGGCCGTGTTCTTATCTCTGAGAGCCGATTGGACACACACACACACTCACACACGCACACACACGCTCACACGCACTTACACACATACACTCTTCACCTCTCGACTCCTACGCATTAGTCGCCGCTTACGACAGGCAGGGCCTTCTTGCCTCGGCCGTATTCTTATCTCTGCAAGCCGAACGGACACATACACACTCACACACACAAGCACGCACACACGCACACACATGCACACACACAAAAACACTTTTCACCTCTCGACTCCTACCCATTAGTCGCCTCTTACGACAGGCAGGGCCTTCTTGCCACTGCCGTGTTCTTATCTCTGCGAGCCGACCGGACACACACACACTCACACACGCACACACACAAACACACGCACTTACACACATACACTCTTCACCACTCAACTCCTACGCATTAGTCGCCGCTTACGACAGGCAGGGCCATCTTATCACGGACGTGTCCTTATCACTGCGAGCCGACCGGACACACACACTCACACACGCACACATACACGCACACACGCACACACACACACATACACTCTTCACCTCTCGACTCCTACCCATTAGTCGGCACTTACGACAGGCAGGGCCTTCTTGCCTCGGCCGTATTCTTATCTCTGCAAGCCGAACGGACACACACACACATACACACACACGCACACACACGCACACACGCACACACACACACATACACTCTTCACCTCTCGACTCCTACCCATTAGTCGCCTCTTAACGACAGGCAGTGCCTTCTTGCCACGGCCGTGTTCTCATCTCTGCGAGCCGACCGGACACACACACACTGACCCACACATACACACACACACACACTCACACACGCACGCTTACACGCACACACACGCACACACGCACACACACACATAAACTCTTCACCTCTCGACTCCTACCTATTATTCGCCTCTTACGATAGGCAGGGCTTTCTTGCCTCGGTCGTGCTCTTATCTCTGCAAGCCGAACTAACACACACACATACTCACACACGCACACACGCACACACGCATACACACATACACTCTTCACCTTTCGACTCCTACTTATTAGTCGCCCCTTACAAGAGGCAGGTACTCCTTGCCTCGGCCGTATTCTTATCTCTGCAAGCCAAACAGACACACACACACATACACACACACGCACACACACGCACACACGCACACACACACATACACTCTTCACCTCACTCCTACCCATTAGTCGCCTCTTAACGACAGGCAGTGCCTTCTTGCCACGGCCGTGTTCTCATCTCTGCGAGCCGACCGGACACACACACACTGACCCACACATACACACACACACACACACACTCACACACGCACGCACACACGCACACACACGCACACACTCTCCACCTCTCGACTCCTATCCATTAGTCGCCTCTTACGACAGGCATGGCCTTCTTGCCACCGCTTTTTTCTTATCTCTGCGAGCGAAGGGACACACACACACACGCACACACGCACGCACACACGCACACACATATACACTCACACACACACACAAACACGCACACACGCACACACACATACATTCTTCACCTCTCTAATCCTACCTATTAGTCGCCTCTCACGACAGGCAGGGCCTTCTTGCCTCGGCCGTATTCTTATCTCTGCAAGCCAAACAGACACACACATACACACACACACGCACATACACGCACACACGCACACACACACACACAAACACTCTTCACCTCTCGACTCCTACCCATTAATCGCCTCTTAACGACAGGCAGTGCCTTCTTGCCACGGCCGTGTTCTCATCTCTGCGAGCCGACCGGACACACACACACACTGACACACACACATACACATACACACTTACACACGCACGCACACACGCACACACACACATACACTCTTCACCTCTCGACTCCTACCCATTATTCTCCTCTTACGACAGGCATGGCCTTCTTGCCACCGCTTTTTTCTTATCTCTGCGAGCGAACGGACACACACACACACATACACACACACACTCACACACACACACGCACACACGCACGCACACACGCACACACACATACACTCACACACACACAAACACGCACACACGCACACACACATACATTCTTCACTTCTCTAATCCTACCTATTAGTCGCCTCTCACGACAGGCAGGGCCTTCTTGCCTCGACCGTGTTCTTATCTCTGCAAGACGAACGGACACACACACATACTCACACACGCACACACGCACGCACACACGCACACACACACATACACTCACACACACACAAACACGCACACACGCACACACACATACATTCTTCACCTCTCGACTCCTACCTATTAGTCGCCTCTTACGACAGGCAGGGCCTTTTTGCCTTGGCCGTGTTCTTATCTCTGCAAGCCGAACGGACACACACACATACTCACACACGCACACACTCACGCACACACGCACACACACACACATACACTCTTCACCTCTCGACTCCTACCTATTAGCCGCCTCTTACGATAGGCAGGGCCTTCTTGCCTCGGTCGTGTTCTTATTTCTGCAAGCCGAACTAACACACACACATACGCACACACGCACACACGCACGCACACACGCACACACACATACACTCACACACACACAAACACGCACACACGCACACACACAAACATTCTTCACCTCTCGACTACTACCTATTAGTCGCCTCTTACGACAGGCAGGGCCTTCTTGCCTTGGCCGTGTTCTTATCTCTGCAAGCCGAACGGACACACACACATACTCACACACGCACACACACACGCACACACGCACACACACACATACACTCTTCACCTCTCGACTCCTACTTATTAGTCGCCCATTACAAGAGGCAGGGCCTTCTTGCCGCGGCCGTATTCTTATCTCTGCAAGCCAAACAGACACACACACATACACACACACTTACACACGCACACACGCACGCACACACGCACACACACATACACTCACACACACACAAACACGCACACACGCACACACACAAACATTCTTCACCTCTCGACTACTACCTATTAGTCGCCTCTTACGACAGGCAGGGCCTTCTTGCCTTGGCCGTGTTCTTATCTCTGCAAGCCGAACGGACACACACACATACTCACACACGCACACACACGCACACACGCACACACACACATACACTCTCCACCTCTCGACTCCTATCCATTAGTCGCCTCTTAAGACAGGCAGGGCCTTCTTGCCACAGACGTCTACCTATCTCTGCGAGCCGAACGGACACACACACACACAAACTTGCATACATACACACACACATGCACGCTTCACCTCTCGACTCCTACCCATTAGTCGCTCCTTACAGCAAGCATGGCCTTCCTGCCACGGACGTATTCTTATCTCTGCGAGCCGAAGGGATACACACACACATACATACACACATACACACACACATACTCACACACGCACGCACACACGCACACACACATACACTCACACACACACAAACACGCACACACGCACACACACATACATTCTTCAACTCTCGACTCCTACCTATTAGTCGCCTCTTACGAATAGGCAGGGCCTTCTTGCCTCGGTCGTGCTCTTATCTCTGCAAGCCGAACAGACACACACACACATACACACTCTCACACGCACACACACGCACATACGCACACACATATACACTCTTCACCACTCAACTCCTACCCATTAGTCGCCTCTTACGACAGGCAGGGCCTTCTTGCCACGGCCGTGTTCTTATCTCTGCGGGCCAACTGGACACACACACTCACACACACAAATACACACACACTCACACACGCACACACACGCACACACGCACACTCACACACACATACACTCTTCACCTCTCGACTCCTACCCATTAGTCGCCTCTTACGACAGGCAGGGCCTTCTTGCCACGGCCGTGTTCTTATCTCTGCGAGCCGACTGGACACACACACACTCACACACACAAATACACACACACACTCACACACGCACACACCCGCACACTCACACACACATACACTCTTCACCTCTCGACTCCTACCCATTAGCCGCCTCTTACGACAGGCACGGCCTTCTTGCCACGGCCGTGTTCTTATCTCTGCGAGCGGACCGGACACACACACACTCACACACGCACACACACAAACACACGCACTTACACACATACAATCTTCACCTCTGGACTCCTACGCATTAGTCGCCGCTTACGACAGGCAGGGCCTTCTTGCCTCGGCCGTATTCTTATCTCTGCAAGCCGAACGGACACACACACACTCACACACACACGCACGCACACACGCATACACACGCACACACGCACACACACATACATTCTTCACCTCTCGACTCCTACCAATTAGTCGTCACTTACGTCAGGCAGGGCCTTCTTGCCTCGGCCGTATTCTTATCTCTGCAAGCCGAACGGACACACACACACTCACACACACACGCACGCTCACACGCACACACACGCACACACGCACACACACACATACACTCTTCACCTCTCGACTCCTACCTATTAGTCGCCTCTTACGATAGGCAGGGCTTTCTTGCCTCGGTCGTGCTCTTATCTCTGCAAGCCGAACTAACACACACACATACTCACACACGCACACACACGCACACACGCATACACACATACACTCTTCACCTCTCGACTTCTACTTATTAGTCGCCCCTGACAAGAGGCAGGGCCTTCTTGCCTCGGCCGTATTCTTATCTCTGCAAGCCAAACAGACACACACACATACACACACACGCACACACACGCACACACGCACACACACACACATACACCCTTCACCTCTCGACTCCTACCCATTAGTCGCCTCTTAACGACAGGCAGTGCCTTCTTGCCACGGCCGTGTTCTCATCTCTGCGAGCCG